>NC_135416.1:28264070-28274070 GCF_051991245.1 Festucalex cinctus | reverse complement strand
GCGCAACCGAGGGGCACAAGGGCGGAAGTGCAATCACCAGGACATGGTCCACATGTCGCAAACGGCAACTGGAAACAGCGCTGATGTGTGAAACCTGGAAGTCCCGCCTCCTCTGTGGCATGTACCCCATTTTGTTGAAGAGATTAGAAAGACATTACTGAACATCTCAATCCTCTATCATCCTGCCTTTTAAGACTACAGAAAGCAAAGGCTGTAGCTTCATTTCATAATATCCATCTTTGGGCATGATTATTGGCGTAAACCGGATTTGTTTTGTATAAACACAGGGATTGTGTACAATGTAACAATGTACAATATTTTATCTGTTCCAACCATCTTATCCACTGCTCTTCTTGCTCGCTCTGAATATAATACATGTTTGTTTTGAAATGTGTTTATGATTTTAAAGTGTGTTTAAATACATAAAAATAATAATAATAATAATAATAATAAGCATAATAATAATAAGCATAATCATAAGTGCCAAATATGCTATAAAACATGCTTAATTGTATTTAACGTATTGTATAGGGTATTTATCAAGGATTCCACTTATTGCAAAGTTGTTGGTTTGGAATGTAACCTGGAGGGAGGTCTACTCCAGTGGTTCTATATCAAAGAGGCCATGGTGTTTTGTTTTTTTTTTTTTTTTTTTTAACAATCATAGCCTTAGCAGGTGCATTTTCATAAATTCCAATTTTCTGGAAGTAACATTTTGTTGCAATCGGAAACTACAATTTACGTTTATGCAGCATTTAACAATAACAACAGAGGATAACAGTAAGACTTGTCATGGTCCTCTCATACATGCTAGTGATGCGATGTAAAGAGCCCACCTGTCCATTTTGACCATCCCGGCATCCAGGATGTTGCGAAGAACCTGTTCCACAGGGATCTCCCCAGCATAGCCCGCACCCCAGCCCAACGTGTTGGAAAGGTCATTTCCTGTCCCGAGAGGAAGGATGGTCAACCGTGGAATGAATTGGTCTTGACCCTGACCAAGAGATGTGTAGATATTCAGCCAAACAAAACATTGTAAATGATTACTGATGAATGTTGTCTTGCTGAAAATAATGCTAACAATGAGGCAATGTGCTCTCTCACCTTGAGCTTCATACCGTCAATGGCATCTAGCACCCAACCCACCGTGCCATCACCTCCACACACCAGCACCCTGACACAACCAGGGGGTAGCAAGGTGCACAGTTGAAGGGCCTTGGAAGGTGAAAGTTGTGACAGGTCAAAAACCTAAGACGGAAAACAAACAGCTTTCACATACAGAAGGTCCGGATTTGAAAATGGCTGGCTAACTGGCTCAATCGACCTAAAAAGATGAAAAATGGGACAAATTAATCCATTGGTTTTAAGGCATGCAATTGGATTATGATAGAAAGCCTTAATCCATTGTATGCATGTTGGCCCAAAATCAAATTCAGACAAGTATAAGAGATACGACCACTCGATCTGTCAAACTCTTTTTCTTTTTCTTTTCTTTTTTGGCATCAAGAGAGACTGCAACTGCAAGTTATTGAAGATATGCCGCCTCTAACATCAGGGGTGTCAAACGTATGGGGCCCCAATCTGGCCTCTGAGGACAGAACACAAAACTGTAGTTTTTCACTCAAATTCACTGAAAATTATGTCCACTGGAGGGCGCACTGACGACCCCTTAAATTAAATTCTGAAATGTTGCCGTTACTCAGGATTTGATGCAAAAATTTACACTCATTTTTGATAATCCGATTACTCCGCAATGAGAAAACAACAATGCAATAATAAAAATAATAAAATTAATAATAATAATAATAATAATAATAATAATAACAATAATTTCAGAATTTAATTGCAATTATTTGCAGGAAAAAAAACAGGAAATATTTTGTCTTGTTGTTATTTATAGCTTTATTAGGTCCAGCCTACTTGAAATCAAATTTGTGTGTAAGGGGCCAATGAATTCAAGTGAGTTTGATACCTCTGCTCAACATGAAAAAGTATTCGCATATTCCTATTTGTAAATCATAAATTCTTGGGTAAATTTACTTTTTGTTATCACTTACTTTTTCAGAGTTTTGGAATCCTTTTACAGTGAAACCTTGTTTCCATGCTGCTTACCAAAAACTAGTACAATAAAATATTTTCCCTAACATTTTCAATAATTGTGATTAATAATAATGTTTACAAAATTGATCAAACTAATCGCGATTATCATTTTGGCTAAAAAGCGTAATTAATTTCTGCTGACTGACCTGCACGGGGTTGAGGAGGCTGCGAAACTCTCCCAGCAAAGCCTCCCCCATGTTGTTTCCACTACGCGTGTTTGCCAAGACCAACACGGGTGTCCAGCCACTCCCACAGTCCGTTGCAAGCTACAAACAAAATAAGATCATGACACCAGTGTCACTTAAAAAACTTGTGAGCCTCAAGTGAGAGGAGCTTCCATCAATGCTGCATGTGCATTCCGCAAACTCACCTTTTTGTACTCATCAGGGTGTCTACGGTGGAGCTTGTTGACTTGGTAGAGATAGTGAGGAGGAATGATGAGGTTGTGGAACTCGCCCAGGTCACACTGGGGTGCATCCACCAGGCTGTCCATGCACTCGTCATGCACTGTGGTCTGACACCACACACATCTAACGACCAAAAGAACACAGTCATAATATTCACTACTTGTAGTTCTCATACGATTAGCGGCAAAATGGCGCTAGGTGCCAGTCACGGCAAAATATCCACTTCAATTTTTAAAGTCTCTGAACAAACTGTACCTGAGATCACAGAGCTTCGGCTGAGTTCCACACTGCTGCTTACACACCACACAGTAGCTAGCCAAGGGCACGTTTCCCCTGACCCACCGGTGGGCCACTACCCCGTCCTCCCGGTAAGGGGCCATAATCTCCTTGCACGCCAACTCCCGGTCCGCCCGGTGCAGGCACTGCTCGTCAGCGCAGACGCCACAGCCATCACAGAAGGCCCCGTGCATGATGTGCTGGGAACACACGCAGCAGTAGGTGGGCTTACTGAACAAGTCCGTGTAGTGCCAGCCATGTATGCTCTGTCGGAAGAACTGCTTCATGTGCGTTTTCCGCTTGGAGCGTTGGATGCTGCACCACAGCGTGATGACGACCGGGACCATCACGGCCACGAAGGTCCAGAAAAGCAGCGACCACTCCTCCCGGACCTCGTCCTCTTCCGCGGACATGGCGACGGGACTGGAAGTAAGCGGCGCCAAGGAAGAGGAGAAAGCCAAATTAGAGACAGGGGGGTGTTCTGTAAACAGCAACTAGACCGAGTGAAGACGACGCGCATCTTGCCGGTGACGTTTATGTTGATGCACAGCAGTTTGAGGAACAGTGGAGCGTTTCGGCGTAAACATGTTCACGGCTACAATTCGCGGAAGTACGCGTGACGTAACCACGAGCGTTGACGTAACAGGAACAAAGATTATTTAGGAAGCAAGATAGTAACCTCACGCAATACCCACGGAGAGGTGTTTGATAACTGTACAGCTTCTACACACAGGTGTGTGTCGACTGCGGTCTTTCTTGAATTGGCGGACATTTTAAGTCCCCGTCCAAAAAAAACAACAACAACTAAGAGATGAGAATTCTTTAAAATAGGTTTAAAAATATCAAATAAGTCTGGAGTCACCCGTCACCTCCTAAAATGCACTCTACACCGGGGCTAGCATAGCTCCATCAGAAATTCCTGTTTTGTGGTTGGTGTTGGTTCGGTACGATTTCTTCCCACATAATTATTTTCCCGGATGCAGCTTCAAAACGTGCCTTAAAATAAGGCGATTCGTAGATTTTCCACATCTAATATGGCGGATACACTGACGTATAACAGCAACATCCATCCTGCTCAATAAACTATGTTCACAGTACGATACATGTCTATGGTGTTAACCCCATAGGACGGGGGGGAAGCTGTCGGTGTAAAAATGATTTAAGGCACGTCATTCTCACAAACATAATGTTGTAGACGGTACACTCATATAATAAGCGTCAGAAACAACAGGATTCACTACTCTAATCAATTCAAACTTAATTGGGATCAACTGAATTTGGATGTTTTAAACCGCAGGGAACGATCTTTATGTTTGGTTGGCTGGATGACAACACTGCCATCTAGTAGATAAAGGACGCCAGTCAACAAACGTCTTGCATTCCGTCTGTTGTTTACGACTCATGTCATGATCCACTGTCATTTGCAATACACTAGGCCTTTTTGTTATATTATGTGATTCATATCAATATTTTAATTATTTTGTCAACAGTGTTACTGAATTGTTTTGTTTGTCAGTAACATGAGCGCTGATTATATTTTGTGGGTGGCACAGCATAGGAGGAGGAGATTTGTTTCCCCCTTCATTCCTTTTGGACTTCAAGTCCAGAGCCCAGAGTAGAAAAGGTTTGGGCTGAAAAAAAAAAAAAAACGTGTTGAAGATGAAGAAGCTCGTGGTGTTACTGCTTTCCCTGGTCATTACGACCATCCAAACAGGTAAGATTAGGAACCGCCTGATATGTTTTTTTAAATCTTACTTTACTGACTATATAACAAGATGTCTGTGCATTTGGGTGAGTAGAACATTGGTGAAACATTGTGATTGCAATATCCAACTCACAATGTTTTTTAATTGTGAAGTATGAAATTGTTTTTAGCTATTTTATTTAAATCCATATTTTGTTATATTGCTGTCTGAGAACCGTACCTTATTGAAATGTGCACTGCAACAATTCATTGGTAAGAAAGGACACGCCCGATCTGTGTTTCTCTTTTTGTCGAAAAGCAAATATCTGTCTTCACAGGTAGTTAGCGTTTTGCCACGTTTCCGCGAGAGCAGCATGAGCCGCTGATCTGACTGTGTGTTGACACACACATAGAGCTGCGTTCATTTTCACAGCAACTGAGAGAAAACGAGTCCACCCAGCCGGATGGTGCTGCACGGGCCTGAATCCCTCGGGAGTGACGAGGACGAATGGGCACTTTGTTACATTTCAGCAAATAGCCGCGTCCCAGAGACACACACACACACACACACACACACACACACACACACACACACACACAGAGAAAAGGGGGGGAGGAGGGGCGGGGACGGAGTAGCAAGAGTTAGTGATGTGTTATCTTAGTGGAAACAGGGAGGGTGAGGATCCCTTGGGAACGATGCTGAGGAGACTTGCAAAACATTTAACCACAACTCGCAGCAGCAAACTTTAAAAAAAAAATAAAAACAGAAAAAAAGTAGGCCGACAACAAATTCTATTATGATAAAACCATGTGTGCAAACATCTTATTTTCTTCTGCGTCTTCTCCTTATAGATGCCAACCCCATCATCAAGGAGAGCTTTGCTAAGCAGCTTCTGTGTAGCAAGAGACAGGAGAGGCCAAGGAAAGCGGGCCACCCTGATGAGCCTATGAGGGTGAGGGTCATTCAGAGCACACACGATGATATTATTGATTATACAGACTGAGTTATCGATAGAAATAACACATACGGAACGATTTGCATAGTGATTGTCATTACACCCAGGGCCGGGCTACAGGCGAGCTAGGCGGTCGCCTAGGGCGCCATCTTGTGGAGGGGGCGCCAAATTGCAGAAAGGAAACAAATTTAAAAAACACAAACACAAAAAGCCCTCCCCCCCTCTCGTGTTTTCTCGCATAAAATGTTATACAGCAAATATATTTTATTGAGATCCTTTTTTTTTTTATTACTTCTATTTCAAATAAATGACTGTGAGTTCACGACCTGCTGTCCTGGCGCCCTGAACCTGACCCGCTGCTGCCGCTTACAATGAATGAAAGGTAGGGGGAGGGGTCGTATATCATCTCAGAGTGTAGTGGCAGCACTTTAGAAAGATAGATAGATGGTTGGCACACTTGTGTTGTTTATACATTGACATCGACAACAATGAAAAGGTCCAAGCCTTCAGGTGCTGCATTAAGAAAGCGGCGAAAGGAGGAGGAGGAAAAACGGGCCCAGGGTAGAGGTATGTATGTCAGTCAATCATCATTGTTTATAAAATAAACACGAAAATAGCGTTAGCTTCTTAGCTTGCTTGTAACTTGTTTACTGCACCATTACATCCATGCTAGTAGCTACTTTGCACACAAGAATGGGGCAACGCTTGCTGAGTTTAAACTAAAACAGCCAGTAAGTCCAGATACCTGCAAATGGATTTGCACAAGTCATTGTTTCACATAACCACATTAATTTATTAATTTATTGAAAATAAGAATTATGTGCTGGTTTAATGTAAACATCGATATAGTAAATGCATTTTTTTTTTAACTAGATGCGCTGAGAAAATATTTGCAGCCACAACAAGCACCTGCAGAAGCTGTGGTAAACAATCCTTCAGTGTCATCTTCACCAAAGGCTACTGAATGTAAGTGCATGGATGGTGCATTTAATACAAACAGCCATAATTTCTGACATTGTATTCTATCATAATGCAAATGGATTTGTTTTCCCTGCTTTAACACCAAAATAATTTGAAGTGATGTATTTTGTTTAATGTACAGCTGAAGCAACAGCCAGTCAAGCACCAATCAGCAGTAATTTGAGTGACACAAAGCTCGATCTTCTAGAATCTAGATCCAGGTGACTATTTCAGTTATATCAGCTATTGCTGCATCATGTACAGTGCTCAGCATATATGACTATACCACCTTTGAAAAATGTAAAGATTTTGTTCAATATCTCCCCGCGACCCTTGTGAGGAATAAGCGGTCAAGAAAATGGATGGATGGATGGATGTTCAATATCTCAATAAACATAAGAAGAATTTCCAAAATATTGACAAAATGTTTTCTGTAGAATACGCACTTGACTCAGAACATGAAAGTAAGGTTGTAATAGGATGCATAGATTACAAAATCTTTAATTTAATCAAATTAACTAATGCAAAAAAAAAAGAAACCCACAACAAAAATGACTACATCTAGTATTTTCTATGAGCTCCATGACTGTTATGGGTAGCAACATGTCTGCTAGGCCTGGAATTAACAAGCCTTTTTCTCGGGGTCAACTTATTTGTGCAATATGTACTCTAATAAAAAACAAAAAAAAAAAAAAAACTCTTAGCAGAGATGCAGTCATTTCTTACCTGGCCAAAATCCAATATGTCAAGCATGGAACTTGTAGTTTTTCTAGAGGAGAAAAAACCTAGAGAAATCTATCCCAACATGTGGGTAGCACTCAGAGTGGCCGCTACCATACCAGTGACTGTAGCATCAGCTAAGAGATGCTTTTCCAAGCTTAAAAACTATTTAAGGTCTACCATGTCACAAGAACGGCTAACGAGAGTGGCACTTATCAGCATCAATCAAGAAGTATCCAGGCAGCTATCCTTTGACGCACCAATTGATGCCTTTGCTGCAAGGAGGTCCCGGCGTGCACTATTTTAAGTATTTGCCGTTATGTTCCTAAGTTATTTCGTGAAGTTTTTTTGCACACTATTCACATTATCTGTGAATCACCTTATTGCCAAAGTTTTACGATATATCAAAGTTTGTATATTGATACATTTACTATTTTTTGTATCTTACACAATTATTAATGTACATAGTGAAAACATTTTGAGGTTTTAAATACAGTCATTTTGCAAAAATTGCAATAAAAAGTTGCATTGCATTGTACTTCTGTTATTTTTCTTATTTTTATTTGTTTGTGGAATTTGGTATTTATTGTGTGGTGTGCTATTAAATATAATATATCTATAATTTTTTGTGTGTGTGTTTTTTTTTTAATGGGATTGGGGGGGGGCTACCATGTACATTTTCGCCTAGGGTACCAAATCATGTAGGGCCGGCCCACTAAATGACACAAGTAATTGTCATACTTTTAAGAAAATCCTTTTCAGCCTATTGGTAGCCTTGACAAAAATGCAAAATTAAGTGCACGCAGGTGCAGACGCGCGCGCACACACGGAATTCTGAACATGCATGCTCCCTGAAATATTGGCGTTCGTATTGTAGCGAGAGCTGCTTTTTTATCAATGACAACTGCACATTTGGGTCCATGGCTTGAGGCATGATTAGATTTTTATCCAAGTATTACGAATTATACCGCATACTGTATTGTCTAAATACTTTTGAACTGAACGTGAAGGCGTTTAGGCCTGACGTCATCTAAGTTTTGTGTAATGCTTTTTGTGCTTCGGAATTACTATATTTTATTTATTTATTTTACTTTTAATGTGAGTAGGCTATATAGGATATGTTGATATGCATGCACCAAATGAAACAGAAATTTTCACTGATTTTTGTTTCACTGTGACTTCCATTTTCCATTTTCTTCTTTTATCTGTTATTAAAAACCAAATGCTGAATGCTCATCGATTTTTTTTTTCTTGTGATAATACATTTGCTTCACTTGTCTTTGCCATTCACCACCGTTTGTTCGTGTGTCCACATGCAGGAGCACACGCTTCACATGCAGGCGCTGGACCAGAGAGCACAGGAGACCGACATGGAGCACTGGCTCAACCCTCACTGCTCCCCACGCTGTGATAGGAACTACGGATACCCTGTGTGATGTTATGACGAGCACAAAAGTCGCAGCGAGTCTCACCCGATGCACCCACATACCACAAAAGCAACAACGACATAAAGGGAAATATATATTAGGGTGCTGTGTGGTCTAATTAGCTGTGCGAATGACATTTCCCCTGGTGTTTTAATTCTCTTGCTTCTTTGTGAGCCAATTCCTCAAAATAACAGGAAGCGAAACTTTGAGTCAACTGTAATTTAGTTAATCATCTTGCAAATTAAAATAATCTATGTCAGTTGCGCGATTTGTGGCACACTCAAAAACGAACGAGGAGCTTTTTCCCTCTGTTTTATTTTGTGGTGGTGGTGGTGGGGTATTTGACTTGCCGTTTGGAAAACATTACCTGAAAACTAAATACATTTCTTATTAGTGATTTAATTTGACCGAGACAGTAATAATAATTAATGTCTGAGTGAATTCAGGAAAAAAAAAAAAAATGCTAATCAGTTTTAATAGCTGGACAAATTGTTCATATTTTAATTGTCTTGTGTCCGCAGAAAAGAGCAGCGTCAACACGATACAACTGATGGTTAACGGAAAGTCTTCACAAACGGATCGAATACAAGCGAATGGATAGTGAATATATTACATGTCTAATGCTCGTTTGTTAGAATATATGTATTTACAGTTAGTATCTGATACCATATAACATGTTAAAATATATGTGCGTGTGTGGAATGAATGAATAAACAAATATAACAATCACGAGTGAATAATTGATTCCAACATGAATTTCAAAATGGTGGTCGTTTTGGTTTGAAACGTTATGTTTTATATGTTTCATATATGAACACTAAAAATATGAAGTTCAGATATACCGGCGTCTCGCCAGATGTCGTTTAATTTATGTCGGTAAATAATTAGAAGTGTAATGCGCAACAGTTCAGCGGTGAAATTGGTTCAAAGGTCGCCGTGTAGGAATAAAGGTGTACGAGCTGCGGGGGGTTATTGCGCTCACAGCGCGTTCAAATTAAGTTAGCAAAGAGACTTCTAGGTCATGCGGGAAATGCAATTCTACCCGCTCATTTCAAACGTATTTGACCAATTTGTGTATCCACAAAAAAAAAGATGAAAACAACAGAGCATTTCCTTTGGAGAATAAAAATAGGCCCGATTGTAATTAGTTTATGGTAATATGTGGCCTTGTTATAATAGCTCCGTTTCTTGACATTTACAATCACAGAATAACGTAACATTTTTTTAAAATAATTGCAGTTTCACAGTGAAGAATGGACATAAGAAAATGTAATGACGTCAACTTTAAATAAAGGAGCCATGTTGAAAACGTTTTATTAATTAAAACAAAATTTGACAAAAAAAGTGTTACCATTTCAAAGCTTGCTGCTCTTCAAATAATAAAATATGCTGTTAATGTAAATACAAAAAATGCAGTTAGGCCTGTACACAGCTGTGGATTATCTGGAATTTCAAAACAATTGGAACAAA
>NC_135416.1:28244070-28259070 GCF_051991245.1 Festucalex cinctus | reverse complement strand
AATAATAATAATAATAATAATAATAATAATAATAAAGTTCGTTCAGCAAAAATTTGCTCAGTCGTCAAGCCTTAATGAAGTCGCTTCCATTATGCTCAGACCAATAACAAACATGTTAATTTGTTATTGAGGTATTTAAAAATAATAATAACACTTAATTATTCTTATTAATTAGTACAATAGATAAAAATGTTGATAGGCCTATATATACCAATTTAAATCAACCCGCAATCCTAACGAGAAAAAGCAGAGCAGGATAGGTGAATGGATTGATATTAATCATCGATTTATTTTTGAGTTGTCCTTGTTGTTTTAAATAATACAAGACATAAACGATTTTAATTATAATTATAGTGATCTTATTGTTAACTGTATGTTTAATTGTGTTGAATGTAAGTACTGTACGTACACAAAAAAAAGACATCGGAAAAATACAGTAATTGTTTACGTGAGATATAGGCCAAAATTATTGAACAATTATGATCGTCTTTAATACTGTACTACTAGCAACAATAATAGGCCTAAATATTCGGAAATCATTTAGGCTACTATATATCAATTTCATGTGAAGAACCCACATAAAAAATATGTTTGTTTTTTAACATGATTTCACATTGTGTTATTTTGGGCACAGCATTTCGAAATGCATTGGGTTAAAATATATATATATTATTCATTAAATTCTCCAATTAGCTTCAGGTCACGATGGAAACAGATTACTGTACAATGTTTCCTTGAGGGGCGCTTTTTGTTTTATATTATATATAGTGTGAATGTATCACGGCGTGATTTTGGTTTGTGCGGACTAATTTATTAATCACTCGTTGAGCATTACTGGTGCGTTTTTTTCAAGCGCCTGAACGAGGAGAATTGACTGGCGCAGCTGCAGGCCGGTTATGATTGGTCTCAAGAATTGCTGCAGTTTAAAGACAATTTCAGAGTCTACTTGCACGATGTGGAAATATGTTACAAACTTGTAGTAGCTCTGATTGATGCAAGGATGCAAAAACATGTGTTGAATTTTCTTTAACCCTGCATTGGATTTAAATGAAATATTTGCAATCATGAAATGTAATTGAAACGTATAAGCAACATGCACATGGACAATTTCAGTATATTGACACGATCCTGCAATGATGCTGAATGCATTCATTCGCAAGCCGTTATCCCGATGGGCATTTTGGGGCGCCTACCCGCAGTGGTGCTGCAGGCCAGATATACACGCCACTCCCTGCAGCTTGAGTCACATTTGCTTCCACACCAGGCCCGCCACGGATAAATAAACTGGCGTCTATTTCTCTGTTCACCTGCTTTTTAAGAGGGACAATGTCTATTGCAGACATTTTTTAATTTTCCAGACCGTGCAATAATAAACCCATGAGAACAAGATTATTATGACTGCGTCTTTGTGATTTCTCACAAAACCATGGAATGGGATAGGGAACAAATGCCCACCTCAACCCCCTGCAGACTGTTATTATGCATCTTTATTCTGACAGTGCATTACAATATCAATCGATCTCGAGGTTAAAGAGTTGTTTATAAAAGAAACCGCAGAACAGGCCTGGCGTGTGTTCCACGCATAAAGTGAGAATGACTTGTTATATGCGACACATGCACAGTCAGCACCACAAGACAACGTGGCACCAAACCGTTGCACGCGGAAAACATGGCATTCTTATACTGCCGCAGTTGCTGGAGGCGTTTACCCCGACATCACGGAAGAGAGAGAGAGCGAGAGAGATTGGATGGCGCGGAGAGGACAGCCATTTTCTCCTCTTCTGTGGGTGCGCACATCCGCGCGCGATGAACGCACTTCGTTTCGAGTGGCGGGCATTTGGCATGCATTCGCAGATCACGGTAGTCGGAAGTTCCGAAAGACAGTGGTGGGCAACGCGATCAATTTGCTTATTTGCTCAGCACATTTCTGCTTTAAAGCGCCCTTCAGTTTTAGAGCGGAACAGCAACGAAGCGAAATAAATACAGGAAATCAGAAACCGCTGCCACCACCTTCTTGGTAAATACACCATGCGCTTTCCACATGGCAGCAGTTTCGCCCGACAGCACCACCTGCCTTGATGTTGGGCATATAAGCGATGATGCAATTCCAGGAACCGTTGTCATGATTACTGTAACGCCCACACGAGTGAGTGCGTGTTTAAATGTTTTAAAATACGACTCTTGTGAGGAATAAGCGGTCAAGAAAATGAATGGATGGATGTTACATTAGTAGTCAACCCTACAATAAATCTATTTATTGATGACAGAGCTATGAGATGACATGACATCATGAAAACTATGGTGTAGGTAGCAGTCAATATGCAAAGAAATGTAAAAGTCATAACATCAACCCAGAGACCATATTTAACTTGCAAATAATTTTATTATTGCAAAACTTAGGAAGCATTCACTTCGTCTGCACACAAAACATGAAAGTGCATCACTGCACCCCTGTGGATACAAATCACATATTGGAATGGTTATGTCTGTTAAAACATGCCAAATAAAGTGAGAGGCATAGCATGTAAGACACAAAAGGACCTCTCTGTATTATGCTTGTACAATCTTGAGATCGCCACTGTGAAGTTATTCGATAAGGGTTTGATATGTGCTTCTGAAACACATGCTAAACCCGCTGAGCAGATGTGTGGGCCACACAGAGCGTGGAGAGCAGAATGACAGATTACCCAGATGGTGGTACGAATTGGAGCTCAACTAGCAGGTAGATTTGCCATTGTGATACTTCACATGAAGAATTCCCCACTGCAGTGCTGCAAACAATTAAACAAATGCTTGTACTACCTTTCAATGGAGTGTCCAAGTGTCAGCCAATACAAGCAGGGACAAAAACTAAAGCAACACTGATCAAGTCATTTGACACTTTCCTGATAAAAAATAGAAATGACACTTGTTGACAAAGGTGCTTCCCTTGATTGTTTTAAACAAGTATTCAAACGCACGCACACATACAGTGTATTTGACCATGTTTCAATATAAATTTCTTCCATACAAACATTTCCATAAAGCATCTCTTCTTTACAAGTGTTTGAATGTAGACTGTAGCGAGCACAAGTGGAAAACCAAAAAACCAAAACAAGAATCTATTAAGTGCATTTTTAGTTCTAACATTCGTTGCTTTCTGAACTAAGTTTGCAATTACTGCATGTGCTAACGTCATAACAAATGTCATGTCATGCAGGAAATAATCAAATCAAGCAATGCTACAAAACGATATCAAAACTGCACATTCAAACCTCTGAAAATACAAATATTTCTTATGTACATTTATACAGTTACACTGTAATGTACTCCTTGAAGGTAACTGTGAGGCAGTTTGTCGTGATGTCTGTGATGATTATATTCCCAAGGAAGGGCTGGAAAGACGGAAACGAAGTCTCCACTTTTCCCTTTTCCTCGTCACCAACGGCTGACGAATCGGCTGCGTCCACCTTTGCAACGATTTGCGTTTCGGCCTGTGTCTGTGTTCTATCCTGTGTGTGCAGTTCTGGCTGGCTCACTGCGGAAGCAGCAACTTGAGGCCTGGACTTAACAATGCTCAAGTCAATAGGCTCCTCTTGATCATGATCAGCATAGTCACAGTACTGCAATGAAAGGGGAGTCTGGAGGCCATTTTGGTCAGTGCTAATGCTTTGTGAGGGTGAGGAGTCTGCGTGGTGGGAGCTGAAAAACCTCTTGCTCCTCCCATGCTCCTTGCCGTCAGAGTGGTGTCGCTTTAATCCTTGAAACTCATCTCGGCTTGTTTTGTTGGCCGTGAATGCGGGAACTCCAGTGTCCAGAGGCGAAGAGGCCAGATTAGGCTTGGGTGTCAATTGTAAAAGCTGATGGGCTGGAAGCTGACACTGACCCTCAAAGTATTTATCCTGTTCCGTCACAACAAGCTTAGTTTGGGCGGTCTGCTGGTTTCCTTTGGTACAATCTCCCGTGAATCCCGAGACAACTTTGGGTTTCTTTGCAAATCCTTTAACGAGGCCGAGGTGATTGACCAGCTTCATCTTCTCGAGGTGCCTTTCCGTGTTATCTCCTTGTGAAAACGTCTCCGTGGGCTGGGATTCACCATTTGCCGTCTCTATTCCATTTTCCATGTATTTGCTCATGACAATAACAATCCGTCCGTTATTGTTTTTGTTTTTCACAATTTTGAGTTTACTACCACTGCCACCATTATGCTGTACTGAGGCCTGGTCTTTAGGTTTTGCTTTTTCTAGTTCTTTGTGGCCATTGAGGTCTGCTGGGAGCTTTTTCAGCTCCATGGTGATGTTCTTGACTTTGGTCAAGACACCTGAAGTCTTGTCCCGGAACCATTTTTGCTGCAGCACAGCAGGGAGATTGTAGCCCTCGATGGGCAGCTCCGGAGCGTCCAGCTCTTTGGGCTTTGCAAACACGGACTCGTGCATCTGCAGGCCCGGCCGGTAGTGGTGGTGCTTCTTGGTGTCGAGCTGATAGTACAACTCGGGCTCGCTGTCCGGACTCATGGGTTGGTACTGATGGTGCTTCTCACTGTTGAGCTGGTACTGCGGATGCGGCGTCGGAACGGAACTGGTGTTGTCACAGCTGTCTTCTTGCAGGGAGGACTCATGAAGGCCAGCAAGTAGACTGGATCTCCGGGCAAAAGATGGGACCTGTTCAAGGACACAGTCATTTTGTTATGGATCACCTATTTCACACAATCATTAGAAGCTTAAAGGCCCAGTATGCCGGTTCACTCACGCACGTGTGTGAATGAGTGAGTGAAGAAAAAAAAAAATCCGTGCATACTTTCAAATTGCTGCGGGAGTGACGTCACGCAGCCGACATGTTCTCCCGGCCCCGTTTGCGACACGCCACCCCCCGCTCTGCAATTGGCTGGAGGGGTGTAAACACTGTTTTTCCACAGAAATGTCCCGCTGTTTACAAAACAAACACAAAATGGCAAAATACAGGCTGGGGGTGTGGGGGTTTATGACAAAATAACTCCCACACGTGAAGAAAAGCCCAGATCTGTAAATTGCGAAGTAGTTTGTTTGTTTAAATCCTGTATTAAAAAGCGCATTGTCCTGAGTGAAACCGTCAGATTGCGCCTTTAACATAATCATGGGGTAGAGAGGAAGTAAAAGATTTCAAAAGCAAGTAAAATGGCTCAACGATTATAATTTGGACCAGTAACGCATTTGAATATAAACTGCATATTGCTTGCGGTTGGGCCGAAACCTTGCACCTCCTTTTTAGGAGACCTGAAAACGGCATGTTTGGCTTGTTCAACCATTAACATTACATCATCAAAGAGATCAAGCCATGTTTAACACTTTAGGGTGGTCAATAATTTGTAAAAAATAACACTCACGTGTGTGGACTGACCAACAGAATAGAAAAAATATGAAACTTCCAAATTTTGACTTAGCGCCTCACAAATCCCCCCACATGTGCAATGCACCTGACAACTCATACATTTGACTTTAGAGCTTTTGTAGATACGCACAGAAAGTATTTACAACTAAAAGAGTAAGAACATTTCTCCTTGTCATGCCTCTTCTACTTTGTGCTGTCTGTGTCAAGGTCTGATTTGTGAACATATCATATTGTCAATAATTGATTAAGCTCGTCGAGTCAGCGCTGCTTTAAAAATGGTCATCTTAATTCAGATTAGTCTCGCTTTAATACTGAATGTCGAGATCTGCTCAGGGCAGGGGCGGATCTATTTTAGTCGGTTACAGGTGGGCCACCTCACAAAAACCCCCCCACTAAAAAAAACAAAAACTGTTTAAAACAAGTAAAAACAAAACGAAAATAACCTGCAGATACAATAACTACAATCCATAATTGCTTGATTGATTCATTGGTTTTAGTGTGTTTAATCAAATTGTTCAATGTCAAAGTGGTCCTTGCACTCTTTGATTTACCTTTTACCTTCAAAGGAAAAACTTTGAACACCGCTGCAATTGATTATATTTAGTGCATTATACCGAGAAACATAGCAAAAATGCCTTGGCAGTAGGGTGGGCGATCTTACAAAAATAGAATATCACATTTTTTTTATTAATAAGAAATACAAATTAAATTACACATGAAATAAGAGATATTGAATAAATGCAGTTATTTGTGAAAATGATCATGTAATAAACACCCTTTGTAAAGAAAAATATAAATTAGAATGCTACAAAACACCTGCATAAAAAGCATTAACAAAAGTCACATTTCTGTTTTCAAGTACTGTAGTCTAATCAAAATAGAGAATCTCTTGCACACAATTTGGCTGCTAGTCATGATTAATGAAAAAAAAAAGAAGCAACATGTAAACAAAGTTGAAAAAACACTGCTGCTAGTGGGTATGTAAAAGGCAACTTTTTATAAGCAAAGATCACAATTTTTTAGCAACCATTGTGGGTGGCGGGTTTTGTAGTTTCCCATGGTCCATGAATGCAACACACTTTTTTTGTGTGTGTGCCAACGTTAGCGTGTTGTTTTCTTGCTTGGTTAGCCTGATCATTTGCCAAACGCTACAATATGACTTACGGCTGGACGCTGGTCACTAGTTGGGGGGGGAAAAAAATGCACTATTTCTCTGCAATCTGCGTACATGCAAGGAATGGCGGTCTTGGGGGTGGTAAAAACGACTTGGCCGCTCGTAACGCGGATCCATATCATACGGCGTGATTTTGGTGAACGCTTCTGTGACGCTCTGCTGTTTTGGAGGTGCATGCATGCATTGAGCTGTCGTCTCTGCTTTGGAGTTTTTGGCCCTCAATGTGTCCGCTGCCGTTTCAGGTGGCTGAACACATTTGTAGTGTCGCCGTAACACTTTGCATATGATTACAGTGTTCCCTCGTTTTCCGCTGGGGTTACGTTCCAAAAAATACCCGCAATAAATGAAATCCGCGAAGTAGTTAGCTTTATGTTTTACAACTCTTATAAATGTTTTAAGGCTCAAAAATCCCCGACCGCACAATTTATACACTTTTCTCATTGAGGCATTTACATGTTCTCCCATTTCTCTCTTGTTCAAACATTGACAATGTTCAAACCTTCATAAATTTTATAAAATGGGTATATTACTGTAAAAAAAATATGCAAAATTGCACTTAAAAAAAAAAAATCCGCGATACAGCGAGACCGCGAAAAGTGAACCGCGTTATAGCGAGGGAAGACTGTATGTACGTCTGGTCTTTGTCATCTGGCGTGAAGCCAAAACAGTTCCATAATACAGATGATTAATCTCTCTTCGGAGCAAACTCTCTTTCAGCCTCCTCCACCACGAGCCCACATATTTTTAGGGCGGGAAGACGCGGGGGCGAACTGTGTGGGCTACAGTTGACCACTGCATGGCCGTCATAGGTACTCCGGAGACAGTGGAGGCAGCAGATACATCGCTGTCCTTCAGTCAGTGACAAAAAAACGAGCTGATGGTCAAATTTGTGCTGAAACGCTTTGCTTCGCAATCAGACGATTCCACAGGAATGAGCCCCATGTTTCGTTTAACGATCTAATATCGTCATATCGCTCACCCCTACTTGGTAGTTAAAAAACAAGTGAGTAATTATCTTCAGAATTTGCTTCAGGTGAGTTGTGCTGTGCTTGATACATGCAAGGCAAGCTCTCCACCAGAACAGTTCCTTCATGTCGCAGGCAGTGTCCGCATTTCACTCAGCCCCCCCTGCCATTCACAAGCACCTCTAGTGACATTTGTTTCAAGCGTTTCTTGTGGCAGTGACCTCAGCGAGGAGGAATGCCACAGGCATGCTTTGTGACCTGTCACTGACTTTAGCACGTGCTACCAGTGACACATTCCTGAGAGGAATACACGCAGTGGCACTCCTGACCTTGCGGTGGAGGTAAAGGATGCACAAATGTGACATTCACATTCTTGCCGTTGCTGCTTCTGTATTTACTGTAGGTCACAGTTACAGATACTGCCGTATCTCATTTTGTTCTTATTGTACTGTAAACAAAGAACGAGGTGACCGGCTAAGAAAAAAACATTTAGATAATTGACACAACCAATTAGGGAGAAGAAAGAACCTATTATATTTTACAGTCAATTCCAGATAAATGGCACGTTAAACGGTGTCAATAATTTGAACTTTTTGCTGTTATAGCCTGACTGCATTAAGTCCAACCAGAGCTCATCTCATCATATGTGTACTGCACTAACAGGTCTGGAGTTCAGCAGGGATTTTTTTCAAGAAGAACTTTTTTATTTGGCCAAAGTGGAGGTCTGCACAGAGTGGCATTTGCGTTTATTCTGGGGATCCTGCATTGCAAATTGAATTGATCAGGTTCATCCTCGCAGTAAGAAAATAAAATACATTGTCAGATAAGGACTTGATATTTATACTAAGCTCTTTTGTCTCGTGTTAGTACTGCCCACACTCAACGTAATATACTACTACTACTACACTAATATAATACTAATTCTTCATTCCCATGCAGCACTATATTCTTACCTGAACCAGAAGGTGCTTGGGCTTCGGTCCTCTCTTGCGATAGCCCATCAGCTGCTCTTGACGTTCCCTGTGTGTGAGAGAAACAGCAGGCCGTGAGTATTGAGTAAGGTTGCTATCACATGGCAACACAATACGTGTATATCATAAATTATGACGATGTGAGCATGACTGGAGGTACTGGTATGCAAAAACGCAACACAAGTTAAATGAGTCTCGTCGCCCCCCCCCCCGCAAAAAAAAGAACACTCCACTGGTTTTGTGAACGTATCCAGGCTCTAGGGTAGAGAGAGGCCTGTGTCAACTTTTTTTCCTCACTCCCCACAGCAGTAACTCAATACTGCAGACAGAAGTGATGTCAGTCCCCTCTCCCATCCCCTCCCTCACATCTAATTACAGTGACGACTCAGTGTATTTTCATAGCCTGGCATTCGGACAATTTGGCTCCCCGGAGAGACATGCAATTAGTTTCAATAAAATCTCTCCTTTAGCGAGGGGGGGGTGAGAGAGGGTGAGAGAGGGTGAGAGAGAGAGAGAGAGAGAGAGAGAGAGAGAGAGAGAGAGAGAGAGAGAGAGGGTGAGAGAGGGGGTGAGAGAGAGGGTGAGAGAGAGAGGGTGAGAGAGAGAGGGTGAGAGAGAGAGGGTGAGAGAGGGTGAGAGAGAGTGAGGGTGAGAGAGAGAGAGAGAGAGAGGGTGAGAGAGAGAGGGTGAGAGAGAGAGAGAGAGAGAGAGAGAGAGAGAGAGAGAGAGAGAGAGAGAGAGAGAGAGAGAGAGAGATAATTGTTAAAACAGATGGGAGAGTGATGTTCATGTTAACGTGCGACCTGCACCCGAAAGGTTGCAGTGTGAGAAAGAACACGAGTGCTTAGAGAAAGGCCAGTGACAGGTTAACACAATATGCATCGAAAATATTCAGTTCCATGCTTGAGGCCAGTCAGTCACTTAAGAGTTTTGAGCAGCCAGAAGTTCACCAGAAAGTCTCTCCGCTAATATGGCGCACAAGGAAGTTAGTCACATTTTGACATTTAAAGATCATGTGATTTATGGCTCCAATTTGATTCAGTGGTAAGCAAATACTTTATTTCAATGTGCATTTTCTATAAATTAGGAACAGATGAAGACAAGATGTGCAGCCTAAAGTCTCTTCCTTCCTCCCATACTTACTTCATGGGCATATTGGAATTATACTGACAGAACAAGAAATGTACTAGGAATAAAACTACTGTATTCAATAATAAATGCGATGTAATGGCTACTTTTTAAAATGGGTGTGAATTTGAATCGGAAACAACAAGAACAGCAACTTTCCATAGTGGCTTGGAGGCATTTGTGGTATAGAAAAATCAAGCAAAAATCCATGTTTTGCGGATGTTGTCGCCGGTGCTTTTGCACCACTCAAGCATGATAACCTGATGCTGACATGCAAAGAAAGATCATGTGACAAAAGGGCGGCTGATGCTCCACTTTGCTCTGGACTTAACCCCAATTTGACCCTGTGATGACACCAGTTTTAATCCTAATCCAGTCTTTATGATGGTGATGAATAATTGACACGTGAGGCAGACAGTTTATCAACACTGGATTTTCCTGGATCTTTGCCGAGGCTGCAAAGTTTTTGCTATAAACACATGTACATCTTGCTTAAAACATGTCGATGATTGAAATATGTCAATATTGTGTTGAAATCAAGAAAAGTTGGGAACAGTGTTTAAACATGTTTAGTCATGTTAATGCATGCTGAATAAGGGCTTTGACACCTGTATGGCTGGTTTGTCCAACTCAAAAAAAAATAATAATAAAAAAAAAAAAAAAAAAAAAAAAAAAAAAAAAACATACCTGACTTCAAAAGCGTCAAGTAGCCTTGGGTCCAGAATGTTCTCTTCCGGTTCCCATGTGTTGTACCTGTTGTGAGAGGTCATTAGTGGACAAACAAGACACATCTGGGGTAAAAATATTGCCAGTGCTTAGTTAAATCAGCTGGCACAAATATAGATACATCTGCGATCTAACCACTATTTGAAGGGCCTACAATGAGTGTCAAAACGGAGAGGTGTGCACGTCTTTAATACTCATCATTTGCGCCAACGTGCAAATAATCTCAAAGTGAATACAAGCATCCGCCCATGATCCAAACGCCGTCGTTTGTGTTCGAAAGTGACAGTTGCAGTTGTCATTGCTGACGTCTATGTGGTCACTTACTTTGGGGACCATCCACGCCACTTGACCAGATACTCAAACCTTCCCTGTAAACGGAGAGATCGGCAGCATAAGCAGCGATAAAAACACGCTCTTCGGCTCATCTTAAAACATCACGTGTTGTCAGAACGTGTAAACAGTCGCCGCTAAGAGGAAGCTTCATTTCCATGTGACTAACCTTCCGGCTGCGCTTCTTCTCGATGCTCTCCACCGCAAAGACGTGCTTTCCCGCGGCGGGAAGCTCCATTTTCACATTCAAGTGCAGCAGTGTTTCGTGTCCTCTTTGTTTTTTTTTTTTTTTTTTTTTAAAACAAAACTCCTCGCTCCTTTCGACTTGCGACACCTTATCTCCTTCAAATGAAAAAGCACAAGAACACGCCTTTGAGTCTCCTCGCTTTCCCCTCGGTCCCTCGCTCGAGTCTGCAGCAGTGGAAGGATGGAAACAGCGGCTAGAAAACACTTAATGCAAATAGCCGTTTGCGTGACGTCAGATGAGGGGCGGGCACAAGGGGGCGGTGTATAACTTTGATGCTGATTTCATGGACGGTTGGACTATTACAAATCTAAAAGGGACATTTGTCCTACTAGTTTACTAGATAAAAAAAAAAAACAACAACATGTACGTAACCACACATTGCATACAAGTTGTGCTGTAGTTGTTTTCTTTGTTTGCAGATCTTCTGTTACTATTTTTTAAGTCCTGTCAAGTCTCCTCCGTGCATAGCCTACGTGAGAATCACATTTAAAAAAATGGCTATTAAACAAATGAGCAGTCATTTAAGTAAGGAAGAAAGACAGGTTTGTAGTACAAAAGTGTATGCCTAACTGTCCCTGATGTTTGATTGTAAATTAAGATTGTTGAATAAAGTTTGTTAAAAAACAACAAAAAAACAAAACTGTCGGCCTTAAAGATGCAAACATTGTTTAACATTGTTTAACGGGTAAATCAACCCCATGGCATTCAGATTAATATTGTGTTTGTGGAATATGAATTAAGCAGCAAAATCCACTTGTCTCATGGGTTGGCCATTTTATTATTCAACTGACAGTTGCTCAGACCTGTTTTCAGAGTGATGTCACATTCATAAGTTGAGATGTAATTGGTTGTTACATGAGCCCTGAGCAACTGTGATGTCATTTTCAGTCGAAAACGGCCGCTCCCTGAGATTGATAAAAATTCAATAAATAAATGGATAAAATTCCTATTACACAAACATGTTTAGACTAGTTGGGCTGCATAGAACATATGGCAAAGAATCTTTTTGGGTTGACTTTCTCTTTAAGCTTTAAGCTTTTAGCACTTTCCACTGTATTAACTGCTCTAATTGTATTTATAGGCTTGATCTTTGGTGTCAAATCACCATTGCAAAGCTCCAATAAGTTCTCCAAAAGTTAGAAAGAGTAAATGTAGTTGCAAACCAGACCCAGAGAGGCGCAAAAGATGGGCTAAAATAACTAATGGAGAGACAGAACATTGGAGCAGACCGACACAAATGATTTTCTAGTCACTGTCACTAATTAAATCAAAACACATTTTCTTATTTTCAAATTGATGATTGATTTGCTGAATGTTACATTGCCTTCAGATCACTTTGCTTAAGTGGTGGCCAAAGCAACACTTCTATTCAGACTATTTAAAATTTTGCTGCCAGTGTTGGGAGCATCGTCTTACAAATAGAGATAGACCGATATGCTTTTTTCAGGGCCGATACCGATTCCGATTATCGGTAGTCAAGGAGGCAGATAACCGATATTTGAAGCCGATATTCATTTGCAGTAAAAGTTAAAATGTTGGCACCAAATTTTTGAATAATGCAAACCCTAACCGTTCTTTACAATGGATTCTCACACTGCACTTTTCATTTTACATCCTTCTATCTGCAATAAGACGTTGGTGGCGGGGGGAGTTAAATGTGGGGGCCAATGTGACATTACCTTTTATAGCATTTGGGATACTTGTAGTTTTATTCTATAAATGTTATATTTTTATATTTTGAAGTAATAGGAGGAACCCTGTCATTCAAAATGTGCATCAGCTGTGGCATTACTTATTACTACAGAAAAAATAAATAAAAAAATTCCATGAGAAAAACTATTCATCCCTGAACACCATACAGTTCTTGTAGACCTTATTATGATCATTGTTATTGTTACCATATAGACAGTTTTGATAAGCTGAGGATCTTAAATCGAGAACAGCAATATCATGCTGCTCCTCTCTACAAGAGAACTGTCAAAAGACACTTCATCATGTAGTTTACTGCCACTTAGGATGCACCAATCAACGCAGAAAAAGGTCGAGTAAAATAACTTGGTTATAATAATAGTAAGAATAACTTGGTTAAACACACATTGTTGCGGTGGACCGCTGCCAGTTTCTGCTGTTTAATGTGTTTTACACTTATAGACACGTGTGTGTATATGAGCACACTATTCTCTCACTACTGTACTGTACTGTATCACTTAATGGCACAGATGTACTTGTCTAAGTAATAACTGGGCTGCAACATTGCTAATTCACATTAACAAGCACTATCTTAGCTGTCCACATGAATAGTTACTAACACACGAGAAAGTTATACAGCACACCAAACATGAGCTCATTATTCAAAGTATGATGCACGTAACGAAATTACATCACTGAACATTAATTGCAGCCGTGTACGGCCGTAGATGTTACATATTAGTGGCATCCATTGAGAGGATAATGTCCCAAATGACGGCAGACATGACGTGAAAAGAGAGACAAAACGAGCAAATAAGCACACTATACTTTAGTGCACTTCTCTACTAATGCCAAACATACGGAAGAGAACACGTTCGTGTAGTTAAACGGTGTTTGAGACACTTAATTTGTTACGGAGCGGACTTTAACGAGGTGCACAACCTGTCAATCAAATCGACGTCGAAGCTTAAGGCACACAATGGCAAACCAGTGCGACAAATAAACACAATATAAAGTAACTAAACGCTATTTCGTGTCACTGTGGCATCTCACTGCATAATAACCGCTATGCAACAAGTAGTGGACGTGACGAGAGGTAAATATAATGACATTACTCTACTCTTAACATGGAACTAGACAATATAATAATGACAACTGTTAATATTTGGAACCTTTCTAACAAACATTATTTGCTTAATTAAGTGAAAATGTGTGTGATTCCCTCCCCGAGTAGTTCAAGTAGCGAATTAGCTACTGGGTGTTAGCCTACATGCTAAGCTGAACACACCACTGTTAGCTAGCGGGGATTCAATGCAAGGCACTGCAGCTCCATTCATATAGTGCATTTAATACACAACATAATTCAATGTGTTTAGCTTATCATGGTGAAACGATCGGCGGAGTCTCTTCTCTTTTAACTTACCTTCGAAGCATGTGTCTCGCGTTGTGTCCGTGGGTGCGTGTGTGACCGGCTACTGTGATACACGGCATACACTACTGATTGGTTCTGGCTCTTGCACGGCTAACCAATCAAATGCTGCTATGGGCGTTACATTGCTGGAGTTGGACTCCATAACAGACAGAGACGCTCTGGGCTGCATTCGAAGCGAAAAGACGGAGTTTTAAATGGAACGCTCATATCGGCCGTCAGATTAATAAAACAGACCGATACCGATATGTACCAATATGTCAAATATCGGCCCCGATTATCGGCCTATCTCTACACAAAGCTAGCAATTTCCATAAACATTACGTTTCTCAGCAACTAAGTAATGCAACATAATACATGAGACTATGATGCGCTATAAAGACATTTTCTTATGGTATGTGCTGTCAGCAGTAAATTTCCCCATGCACCAGAGCTAAGCGCGCTTCAGAGGGGCTTTGGGTCACACGGAACTCAGAGCAGCCGGTCATTAAGAACCTGTTCCCATCCCCTTGTCCCCTCACTGAAGAAATGTCCTACCTATCTTTTCCTCACGTTGTCTCCTAGGTCCCAGTACGGTGCACATATCCAGCCAAACAGGAGTGTCGTCAACATGGAGCCTGAAGGAGATGTGGCGAGGAATTGGCATTTGAAAAGTAAAGTGAAGAGATCAAATTGGGACCAAAGAGTTGAAGCAATTTTTTTTCTGTATGTGTGCAAATTACTCACCAACTACTGTTGATTGTTTCCTTTCAAACACTGAGTTCACGAGACGAGGTTTCCCTGCATTCTTTGTATTGAGAAACCACATTAGTCTTTTGGATGAAAAATTGCTTATTAGTCTAGTCAATAAAAACTCAAAAAGTTTTCAGTTTGGTTTTAGTCACATTTATAAATATAGCATATATAATAAAAAATATAATACAATATAACTTTTTGCACGTATCATGCCAATGCCCATTCCCAATGGAAAAAATTACAGTAGCCTACATGATCCA
>NC_135416.1:28066570-28239070 GCF_051991245.1 Festucalex cinctus | reverse complement strand
AAATTTATTAGAGGTTGCAAATCCCCTTTTTGTTTGATTGAAATTTTTTTTTGATTGCAAATCCCCTTTTTGTTTGATTGAAATTTTTTTTTGATTGCAAATTCCTTTTTTGTTTGATTGAAAATAAAGACACAAATTTCTCTCCATAGTTTTTCACACCCCTTTCCAGCAACAACTCTGAAATGGTTTTTGTAGAGACATTATTAACAACTGACAAACTTTTAGACAGGGTACCTCACTCATCAGATACATCAACTACTGAGTCTACTGATGTAAGCCAAGAAAGTGACACTAACACATAGCTGGTACAACATCAGGTTGGAAAATCACAGGGCATACGAGGACACTTTAAAATGCAGGGCTGTAAAATCTATGTAAAATCTGCCATTTTGTTTGTTTCATTATCAAGATGTTAACTCTCCATTTTAACACTTTTCAAGCAAAAATAAAAATGTCTGTATTCCATTTTTCCACAACACAGACCTTTGTTAAATTGGTCTGCCAAAAAAAAAAGAGAGCTGTTCCAATGAAGTTCCAAAGGTTTTATTGTGAATGCACATTTGATTTTTATTTTATTATTATTATTATTTTTATTGATATTTTTTGGGTAGGGGGTGGGGGGTATAAATGACATGCTGTGATGACACAATCTGATACTTTAATAAATATTCTATATGTTATAATAATCTGGGCTCTGAATGCATCTATTTCCATCTAGTCCATTTTGCCTTGTTCCAGGTTTGTGGTGCATGGTAGTATTTTTGGCCGATGTATGCTGCTTCTTGTGTACCTTTCATTACGTAATAGGTTGTGAATTGTTTTCATATATGAAACATAAACATAGCTAAATGTAACATCCGTGTGCTGGTTTCACTTCTAGTAGAAGCGTTTTTTTTGGCACAAATTTAATATATTTAATTATGTAAATTCACATGATTGCACCAAACCACCAATACTTGTTTCTGACGTTAGGTACATGTATTTATAACATCTGGGAATGATTTTCTGTTGCCAAATTTAATCTAAGACGTTTTACAACCAAAAACTGCAGCACAAGATTTTCGTTTTTTGTTATTTACCTAAATATGCATTTCTGGCTTGTGACAAAATTGGGGCAGGAAAACATTGGGTGAACTTTTAACCCAAAGTTCAGAAGGGTATTATCTATCAAAAAATGCATTGAACAAGTAGTGCCCAGACAGTGGAGCGAAACTCATTTTCTAGGCACTTTTTTGGGGTTCACCCCACGGCCTATGGACTGGTTGCCAGCCAATCACAGGGCACACAGAGACGAACAACCATCCACACTCACAAGCACACCTAGGGACAATTCAGAGCGGCCAATTAACCTGCCATGCATGTCTTTGGACCTGGAGAAGACCCATACGGGCACGGGAAGAACATGCAAACTCCACCCAAGAAGGCCGGAGCCTGGACTCGAACCGGAGTCCTCAGAACTGGGAAGCGGACGTGCTAACCACTCCAGTTGCATCACATGATACCTCAGTTCTAATAGTTGCTAGCAAAACTAAATACCAAATGAAATAGAGTTGTCTTTTTTTGGCTTTGCAACATATTAGCAAGAGGCTAATACCTGGCCAATAGCCTACTGTCACTCAAAATCTCATCTAAATCCTACTTTTCTCATGCCTGTTTCTCCTCTTTTTCTTTTTCTAAACGGAAGCACCTGATGGCTTCTTTCTCTTGTACTTTTGATCCATCATCTTCATTTAGGTCTCGACGTCATTACTGTATGTCAGGGGTGTCCAAACTTTTTCATTTGAAGGCCACATACAGAAAATCAGATGGATGCAAGGGCCACATAATGTTATGAAGAGAAATTGTGTTAAGTCCTAAAAATTGTACAAATAATTTATTTGTGCTTTTTCATATTTAGAAAAATGCAACAGTATATAAAGCAGGTTATTATAGTTTTGGAATTTTTCATTTTAGTTTTTATTTTGTTTTGAGTTTTCTTTTTAATTTAGTTTTTTAAATTAGTTTTCAGGTTGGTTCTGTTAGTTATTTTATTAGTTTTAGTTCTTTAATAAATGCTTAGTTTTAGTTTAGTTAGTTTCATTATGTGGCCGGGCAGTACAATCAAATACAATTTACTATATTAATTTGTTGACATCGCCACCTAGTGAAGGGACTAGAACCTAATCTTAAAATCGCAGGTTAAGAACCAGGGGTGAGCAGTGACTTAAAACCAGAGATTAGGAAACAATCAGTTTATTTAAAGGAGATGAGGAAAAAAGTAATAATAAAAAGTTAGCTAAAAGTCAATGGAAGGCAAGCAAAGTCTAAATTAAAACTTATCCGGGGACGGAAAAAGGGGGGTGGGGGGGTGGGGGTGGAAAAAGAATATCGGGACTCTGCGTAGTAGGTTTCCCTCCTCGTCTGCAACTCGGGACCCACACAGCTGCGCGCCGACAACTGGACTCCTGTGGGGAAGGAGGAGCATCTGCCAGTGGGGAGTACGTTGTCAAAACAATACACGCGCCCTGCGCGCTGGAACTCACCGGGCCTGGGCGGCTCTCATTCAACCGCCCAGCATTCGCCCAACAGGCCTTGATGGGTGTAAAGCTCCCCAGCTGTCGTCTCCTCCCGCCACTACCACCAGCTCCCGGACCTCCGCTCCTCCTGAGTGGCCGCACCTCATGAGCCTCGTCGGCCGTCTGCTGTCGTCCCGCTCCGCCACCACCGCAAGCTCCCGGGTGGCGTTCCTCCGCTACCAGGGCACACTTTGACACCGCGGAACACTCGCCACGCCATCCGTCCACGTTCCTTTTGACTCACTATGGTTGTCCTTTTATGGCCACTGCAGTGATTACCATCATAGGCAACAGATGTGTCCAGCCAATATTCAGGTGGGCCGAATAGAGGGTGTGTCCTGACCCAAATTACTTAAAGGAAAAAAAAGTTCACACAACTGAAACATAGAGAAATAAAAAGAAAATATAACAATCCAAGCCCACACCAACATACAACAACAAAATTAAAGGTCAGTCCCACACTCCCCCATACTTTAATGGTGCCAGTCCCTGGACCAATCTTTCAGTCTCTGTAACGAGCGGGGCACTGTCCTATATTACTTCGAGTAGATCGACGGGGTACATGTTCAGGTTCGACGTTACTCCCAGGGCAATACAACATCAAAGGCAGTTTAGGCAACTTACTCACAGTCTGAGATTGTCCAGCGGGTAGTTCATTCATGGGAGCAATACAAGGCTTAAGAGCATTTCTATGCAAAGTCCTCTCTTTACCCCCCCTCTCTGGTTTAACCCGATAAACCAGGCCCGACTCTCCAACAAGGCCAAGAATCACATGGGGCTCAAGCTCCCACCAACTATGAAGTTTACCGTGGTCTAACCTTTTCTGTTCACGCACCCACACTCGTTCACCTGGAAGAAGGGGCTCGGCCTTAGCCCTTTGATCATAATATTGCTTTTCATGTCTAGCTACGTCTGTCATCTTCTTATGAGCCAAATCATCAGCATGAGACAATTTTTTATGATGTTCCAAAACCCATCCCTGCAAATCACAGCGGGGAACGTTATCTAAAATGCCCAGTTTAACATCAACTGGCAGCCTAAGATGACGACCGAACATAAGGTAAGATGGTGCAAAACCAGTAGCACTATGGACAACATTGTTATAAGCATGCATCAGCTCAAAAAGGTGATCTGGCCACCTACCCTGTTTCTCTACCTCGAGTGTACGAAGCATATTTAACAGAGTCTGATTCATCCTTTCAACACGGCCATTCCCCGCAGGATGGTATGGAGTCGTACGACTCTTCGAAATGCCGTACATACTGCATAGCTGCTTCACCAACACCAACATACAACAACAAAATTAAAGGTCAGTCCCACAATTATTAATTTTAGTTTTTTTATGTGTATTACTTGCACCCAATATTTAAAAAACACCATGGGCGTGACGTCATTATTCCAGTTTATATCAAAATAAATCTACTAAAAATCACATTTAAAATCATCCCCAAAGGCTCATGCATTAAATTAATTACCAAAGACTAAAACAAAGGACATTTTTGCTATAATTATAGTTAGTTTTATTTTAGTTAGTTTTGTAAACATAAAATGTCGTTTCAGTTAATTGTCTTTTTTAAAAAGCATCTTCGTTTTTATTTTATTTTGCTAACGAAATTGTTTTTTGAATTTTAGTTTTTTCGTTAGTTTTAGTTAACTAAAATAACCTTTAATAGCACCTGTGTTTTTCGACACCCTCCCCCCCTTCTTACTTTGACCATCTCCAAATATTTTTGTTATTATTTTTATTTGAACTGAGTTAAATGCCATTTTTAGCATATGTGGCGGGCCACTAAAAAATGGACGGAGGGCCGCAAATGGCCCCCAGGCCATAGTTTGGACACCACTGCTGTATGTTCATCTCTCAATCAGAGTCTGGCATCACGTGACATAACCATTTAAGTAGATGAATTAAAAAAAAAAAAAAATTTTATGTATGTATTTATTCATTTATTATTATTATTTTATTTTTAACATTTTTCACAGAACCAAATCAGTTGTGTAAGCAGTCACAAATTGACCTCCTGGCCGTTCCTCCTTTCCACTCCGCAGCAACAGCAAGTTGACGTGACACGCCACTAACTCGACATG
Source organism: Festucalex cinctus (assembly GCF_051991245.1). Lineage (NCBI taxonomy): Eukaryota > Metazoa > Chordata > Actinopteri > Syngnathiformes > Syngnathidae > Festucalex > Festucalex cinctus. The sequence goes on along the minus strand of NC_135416.1, from coordinate 28,234,427 downwards.
GAACGACATGGAAACATGCGGCACTCTAGTGAGTACGCAAGTGAGTTTTGTTTCAATTTTTTTTTTTTGTGTGTCCTGATGGTCGCCCACGTTGCCCATAGTAAAAACTTGCCCTGTTCGGGAGTAATTATTGTTAAGAATGGATTGTTGATGTTTAGGCCTACCTAAGCAATACTCATCCAGCTTGCTACCAACTATTGCTCAAAATGACCAGAAACCCCCCACCCATCAATTTAATGTAAAAGGAAGTTCTGAAGGTTACTTACCGTAAAATGAAACATGACCAGATGCCAACAAAACGGCTGAAGTCTTTCAACCCATCTATCTCTTCCTGATCTGATTTGTTCAGGTGATGAGAATGCACATTTAACAGTGACGGTTGCTTCCTTGATAGAGAGATTGCACATTCACTGTAAAATAATAACTCCAGGAGCACCCTGTGTCTCGAAAATGTTAAGATCTTTCTTGTAATAATGAAAACCTGTTCAAGTCCAAATAGAGGTTTTTGAATGCACGTTTGTTTTTGTGGGGTGCACATATTTACGGGACATTCTTTCACACTCCAACCATCTAGCAAATAAGATCAGTCTCCCTAGTTTTGTCTGTAGCATGAAAAGTTTGCACAATGCACAAGCTGCACGATTATGTACACTCAACAAAAATCTAAACGCAACACTTTTATTTTTGCTCCCATTTTTTATGAGATGAACGTAGATCTCAAACGTCTTCCACATACACAATATCACCATTTCTCTCAAATATTGTTCACAAACGAGCCAAAGCTGTGATAGTGAGCACTTCTCCTTTGTAGAGATAATCCATCCCACCTCACAGGTGTGCCATATTAAGACGCTGATTAGACACCATGATTGATTAAAAATTGTTCAGGAATGAATATAGCTACAGTATGATGCTGCTGATATGAACTATTAGCATTTCTACTATTTGGCTGCTTGAGCAGGGCAAATATTTACAGATCTGCTCACGTGATTTAGTAGCAGTTAGCATTTCAAACTAACACCAATATATTAAACACTGTTAAATGAATCCCTTCTAATGTTATGGATGGCAACTTTATTTCCATCACTGAAGCTTCACTTTCAAGTTTTGTTTGGTGGTTCTACTCTTTATAAAGCAATAAAGCATGCAATTGCTCTGCAGCCACCCCCAATTTCATCATCATTCTAGGAGGAAATGAAGGGAAAATGTGATGCTTATCAGTAGGAGCAGTGACGAGCATAGCGTCTGCTTCATGTCTACTGAATAATGTGTGAAACTTGAAGCAAGTCACAGGTTGTAAATCTGATTTTTGTGGCACATTTATATTGACAGGGCAGAGAGGACGAGGAGCAGGTGTGGTGATCTATTTCAGATTACATTTCCACCAAGAAAGAAATGGTCCTTGCCTGCAGGACAGCTCTGCAGAGTCGATCAATGGACAGCAGTCGAAAAACACGGGGTGGGCAGTGATGAGGGCCATGAGGAACAGTTTGCATGTGACGGCATACAAGAAAGGAACCTCATGCAGAAAATTAGTTAAGAGCTCGTCATTATAGTCGATAAGTGATTAGTACGTCACACTCCAGAGTTTCTGGGTTTGTGTGCATATTCTCACAAGGTTCTTCGACTTCCTCCAACATTCCAAAAACATACATGGAGAATCTGATTTGTACAAAGGTGTAAATGGGAAGGTGAGTGTTTCTTTGGATTGCATATGGGCCCTGAATTATTATTATTATTATTATTATTATTATTATTATTATTATTATTATTATTTTGCTGTAGGCTATGAGAATAATGTGTAATTGCACATCCACTACAGTAGGTGGTAGCGCCGCTCTTATTGTCAAAGAGTGTGCAAGGTGTATTTAAATCAATTTTACAAACAAATGATACCATAGTATTTATACCCACAGTAGGGTTATTTTATTTTTATTATTAGGGCCCGAGCTGCGGCGGCGGCGGTGCCGCTGCGAGGCCCTATTGTTTTTGTAGGAATTCTTCTTATTATTATTAGGGCCCGAGCAGCGACCGCTGCGAGGTCCCTATTGTTCCTGAAGGAATTCTTATTAGGGCCCGAGCAGCGGCGGCGGCGGTGCCGCTGCGAGGCCCTATTGTTTTTGTAGGAATTCTTCTTATTATTATTATTAGGGCCCGAGCAGTGGCGGCACCGGCGGCGGTGCCGCTGCGAGGCCCTATTGTTTTTGTAGAAATTCTTCTTATTAGGGCCCGAGCAGCGGCGGCGGCGGTGCCGCTGCGAGGCCCTATTGTTTTTGTAGGAATTCTTCTTATTAGGGCCCGAGCAGCGGCGGCGGCGGTGCCGCTGCGAGGCCCTATTGTTTTTGTAGGAATTCTTATTATTAGGGCCCGAGCAGCGGCGGCGGCGGTGCAGCTGCGAGGCCCTATTGTTTTTGTAGGAATTCTTCTTATTAGGGCCCGAGCAGCGACCGCTGCGAGGTCCCTATTGTTCCTGAAGGAATTCTTATTAGGGCCCGAGCAGCGGCGGCGGCGGTGCCGCTGCGAGGCCCTATTGTTTTTGTAGGAATTCTTCTTCTTATTCTTCTTTTTCTTCTCCGCAAACAATCGCATTTTTGAGACACTAAACGTGAACGAAAACTCACCAAACTTTACACGCACATCAGGCCTGGCGAAAAATTTTAGATTTTAAAGTCGCCATACATGATAACAGAAAAATGGCTCCTTAGCGCCCCCTACATAGGTTGAACGGATCCCTGTCCCGCTACGATTGTCCGACGGCTATGAAAATTGTGTGGCACCTGTAGCACATCCCAATGAACAAAAACCTCTTTGAAGTGTGTACCCTAAAATAGACAGAAAGTGAGGTATGAGTATTTAAATGTCCAATTTTTGCCAATTTTTGCACATTTACAGGGGTCATACTTTTGCCCGCTTCTCCTACACGGTTAACCCGATTGACTTCAAACTTGGGATGTACCATCTCAACACCTGGGACAACATCATTGTGAAAAATGAAAAGTTTTTGATATACTATATGACGGCGGCGGCGCATCAAATTTAGAGTTTAAAAATTCTTACTTCACGAAGCATTGCCGGTTGTACGTTTAATCTAGAGCTACGAAAATTGGTACACATATGTAACAGGCTATGACCTACAAAAAACTCTTTTTGAACCATATGCTAAACCTAACAGGAAGTCCACCATTTTGATTTATTTTGGAACGTGTTGCCATTTTTTTGGCCATTTCATTGGGGTCTTATTTTAACGAACTCCTCCTACAGTGTTTATCCGATCATCTTCAAACTTGGTGTGATTCATCTTAAGATGTTGAAGATGAAAAGTTAATTGAAAGCTTTGTATTTCGTCGCACACTGTTGTCATGGCATGCACTGTTTTTAAAGGAAAAAAAATATCCTTAAAGAAACATTCCCATTTGTACGAAGCAGCTAGAGCTACGAAAATTTGTAGACATATGTAATAGCCCAAGATGTACAAAAAAGTCTCTTGGTGCCCTGTGCTAAACCCAACAGGAAGTCCCCCAGGGGCCAGGCATCACATTTTGAGCTAAAAAAAACTCCTCTTTAACAAAGCATACCCGGCTGTACGTTTCACATAGAGTTACCAAAATTTGTAGAGGTATATAACAGCCCTCGAGGTACAAAAAACTATTTTTGAACCATATGCTAAACCTAACAGGACGTCCGCCATTTTGATTTACTTTGGAATGTGTTGGCATTTTTTTTGGCCATTTCATAGGGGTCATATTTTAACAAACTCCTCCTACAGAGTTTATCCGATCATCTTCAAACTTGGTGTGATTCATCTTAAGATGTTGAAAATGAAAAGTTTTTTATTTTGTCACACGCTGTTGTCGTGGCATGCATGTACAAAAAAGTCTCTTGGAACCATGTGCTAAACCAAACAGGAAGTCTGCCATTTTGATTTATGATGGGATTTGTTGCCATTTTTTGTGGCCTTTTTCAGGGGTCATATTTTAACGAACCCCTCCTACAAAATTTATCCGACTGTCTTCAAACTTGGTGTGTTTCATCTTAAGATGTTTAAGATGCAAAGTAATCGAAAGTTTTTTATTTTGTAACACGCTGTTGCCATAGCAATGCATTGTTTGTCAAGTGCTGCTTTTTTTTTTTTTTATACACATGAAAACTCATGAAACTTTGCAAACACATCAGACTTGTCATGAACATGAATTTTCAGAGATTTATTGTGCAATTTGCAATAAATAGCGCCCTCTAGACATTTTTATGAAGCATTTCCGATTGTATGATTATGCTAGACCTACAAAAAAGTATTATGTAGCCATTTGCCAAACCAAAGAGGAAGTCCGCTATTTTGATTTTATTTTGGGAATTATACATCATTTTTGGCCTTTTTCATTAAACTTTGCACAGACAAGGCATGGAAAAAACTAACATTTTAAATGGTCCTTGTTCCATGTAACAGTTGTCAAGTGCTGCTTTTTTTTTTTTATACACATGAAAACTCATGAAACTTTGCAAACACATCAGACTTGTCATAAACATGAATTTTCAGAGATTTATTGTGCAATTTGCAATAAATAGCGCCCTCTAGACATTTTTATGAAGCATTTCCGATTGTATGATTATGCTAGACCTACAAAAAAGTATTATGTAGCCATTTGCCAAACCAAAGAGGAAGTCCGCTATTTTGATTTTATTTTGGGAATTATACATCATTTTTGGCCTTTTTCATTAAACTTTGCACAGACAAGGCATGGAAAAAACTAACATTTTAAATGGTCCTTGTTCCATGTAACAGTACCCCAACGTGCCAGTACCCTGACGTGCAAGTAACCCAACGTTGTGTTCAATAGCGCCCTCTATGCATTTTTATGGAGCATTTCGAATTGTATGATTCAAGCGATACACAACTAAAGATGACTTGACCAAGATTTATGAAAACTGGGAGGCATACCTATTAGCTTAAGACCTACAAAAGGTATTCTGTAGCCGTATGCTAAACCTAAAAGGAAGTCCACCATTTTGAATTTATTTTGGGAATTGCACACCATATTTTGCGTTTTGATTAAACTTTGCACACACAAGGCTTGTCAAAAACATTTTAGATGGTCCTTGTCCTATTTGACAGTACCCCAACGTGCCAGTACCCCGACGTGCAAGTACCCCAACGTGGCCCGGGTTGCGAGGGCCCTTTATAGCTGCTCGCAGCTCTAGTTAGGGCCCGAGCAGCGGCGGCGGCGGTGCCGCTGCGAGGCCCTATTGTTTTTGTAGGAATTATTAGGGCCCGAGCAGCGGCGGCGGCGGTGCCGCTGCGAGGCCCTATTGTTTTTGTAGGAATTCTTCTTCTTATTATTATTCTTATTATTATTCTTCTCCGCAAACAATCGCATTTTTGAGACACTAAACGTGACCGAAAACTCACCAAACTTTACACGCACATCAGGCCTGGCGAAAAATTTGATATTTTAAAGTCGCCATACATGATAACAGAAAATGGCTCCTTAGCGCCCCCTACATAGGTTAAACGGATCCCTGTCCCGCTACGATTGTCCGACGGCTATGAAAATTGTGTGGCACCTGTAGCACATCCCAATGAACAAAAACCTCTTTGAAGTGTGTACCCTAAAATAGACAGAAAGTGAGGTATGAGTATTTAAATGTCCAATTTTTGCCAATTTTTGCACATTTACAGGGGTCATACTTTTGCCCGCTTCTCCTACACGGTTAACCCGATTGACTTCAAACTTGGGATGTACCATCTCAACACCTGGGACAACATCATTGTGAAAAATGAAAAGTTTTTGATATACTATATGACGGCGGCGGCGCATCAAATTTAGAGTTTAAAAATTCTTACTTCACGAAGCATTGCCGGTTGTACGTTTAATCTAGAGCTACGAAAATTGGTACACATATGTAACAGGCTATGACCTACAAAAAACTCTTTTTGAACCATATGCTAAACCTAACAGGAAGTCCACCATTTTGATTTATTTTGGAACGTGTTGCCATTTTTTTGGTCATTTCATTGGGGTCTTATTTTAACGAACTCCTCCTACAGTGTTTATCCGATCATCTTCAAACTTGGTGTGATTCATCTTAAGATGTTGAAGATGAAAAGTTATTGAAAGCTTTGTATTTCATCGCACGCTGTTGTCATGGCATGCACTGTTTTTAAAGGAAAAAAAATATCCTTAAAGAAGCATTCCCATTTGTACGAAGCAGCTAGAGCTACGAAAATTTGTAGACATATGTAACAGCCCAAGATGTACAAAAAAGTCTCTTGGTGCCCTGTGCTAAACCCAACAGGAAGTCCCCCAGGGGCCGGGCATCACATTTTGAGCTAAAAAACTCCTCTTTAACAAAGCATACCCGGCTGTACGTTTCACATAGAGTTACCAACATTTGTAGAGGTATATAACAGTCCTCGAGGTACAAAAAACTCTTTTTGAACCATATGCTAAACCTAACAGGACGTCCGCCATTTTGATTTACTTTGGAATGTGTTGCCATTTTTTTTGGCCATTTCATAGGGGTCATATTTTAACAAACTCCTCCTACAGAGTTTATCCGATCATCTTCAAACTTGGTGTGATTCATCTTAAGATGTTGAAAATGAAAAGTTATTGAAAGTTTTTTATTTCGTCACACGCTGTTGTCGTGGCATGCACTTTTTGCAAAGGAAAAAAAATCTTATTAATGAAGCATTCCCAGTTGTACGAAGCAGCTAGGGCGACGAAAAATTGTAGACATATGTAACAGTCCAGGATGTACAAAAAAGTCTCTTGGTGCCATGTGCTTAACCTAACAGGAAGTCCCCCAGGGGCCGGGCATCACATTTTGAGCTAAAAAACTCCTCTTTAACGAAGCATTCCCGGTTGTACGTTTCACCTAGCGCTATGATAATTTGCAGGCATACATAAGAGCCCACGATGTACAAAAAAGTCTCTTGGAACCATGTGCTAAACCAAACAGGAAGTCCGCCATTTTGATTTATGATGGGATTTGTTGCCATTTTTTGTGGCCTTTTTCAGGGGTCATATTTTAACGAACCCCTCCTACAAAATTTATCCGACTGTCTTCAAACTTGGTATGTTTCATCTTAAGATGTTTAAGATGCAAAGTAATCGAAAGTTTTTTATTTTGTCACACGCTGTTGACATAGCAATGCATCGAATTGCACACCATATTTTGCGTTTTGATTAAACAGACAAAGCATTCCCGGTTGTACGTTTCACCTAAAGCTATGATAATTTGCAGGCAAACATAAGAGCTCAGGATGTACAAAAAAAGTCTCTTGGAGCCATATGCTAAACCAATCAGGAAGTCCACCATTTTGATTTACGTTGGGATTTGTAGCCATTTTTTGTGGCCTTTTTTAGGGGTCATATTTTAACGAACTCCTCCTACAAAATTTATCCGACTGTCTTTAAACTTGGTGTGCTTCATCTTAAGATGTTTAAGATGCAAAGTTATCGAAAGTTATTTATTTTGTCGCACGCCGTTGTCATGGCGATGCATTGTTTGCCAAGTAAAATGCTGCTTTTTTGTTTTGGTCTAAACATGTGCAAAAACTCATGAAACTTTACACACACATCAGGCTTGTCATCAGCATGAATATTTTAGAGATTTCTTATTCAATTTGCAATAAATGGTTCAATAGCGCCCTCTAGACATTTTTATGAAGCTTTTGCAAATGTTTTGTGTTTTATGATTCAGCTAGATTTGTAAAAATTGGGATACCTATCAGCCTAAGACTTACAAAAAGGTTTCTAAAGCCATATGCTGAATCAAAAAGGAAGTCTGCCATTTTGATTTACTTTGGTATTTGTAGCCATTTTTTTGGGGCCTTTTATAGGGGTCATATTTTCAACAGAACTTATCAGATCGTCTTCATTCTTTGGCGTGTTTCATCTTAAGATATTTAAGATGAAAAGTTATTGAATTTTTTTATTTTGTCACACTCCTTTGCTGTAGCCATGCATTGTTTGTGAAGAAAAATGCTTTTTTGAGAGTCTAAATATGGGTGAAAACTCACAAAACTTTGCACACACACCAGACCTGTCTGGAACATGAATATTTTATTTAGAGATTTGTTGTGCAATTTGTAATAAATGGCTCAATAGCGCCCTCTAGACATTTTTATGAAGTCTTTCCGATTATATGATTCAGCTAGATGTGTGAATATTGGCAGGCATGCCGAATATATTCAAAAAGTATTCTATATAGCCATGTGCCAATCCATTTTGATTTTATTTTGTTAATTGTGCATCGTTTTTGGCCTTTCCATGAAACTTTAAAAACACAAAGCATGGCAAAAACGTTTACAATTTAGATGGTTTCCTATTTGACAGTACCCCAACATGCCAGTACCCCGACGTGCAAATACCCCAACGTGGCCCGGGTTGCGAGGGCCCTTTATAGCTGCTCGCAGCTCTAGTTATTCTTCTTCTTCTTCTTCTTCTTTTTCTTTGTTATTATTCTTTTCCGCAAACAACCACATTTTTGAGGCACTAAACATGAACGAAAACTCACCAAACTTTACACGCAGATCGGGTCTGGCGAAAAATTTGATATTTTAAAGTCGCCATACATGATAACAGAAAAATGGCTCTGTAGCGCCACCTACATAGGTTTAACGGATCCCTGTCCCGCTACGATTGTCCTATGGCTACGAAAATTGTGTGGCACCTGTAGCACATCCAGATGAACAAAAACCTCTTTGATATGTGTACCCTAAAATAGACAGGAAGTGAGGTATGAGTATTTGAATGTCCAATTTTGGCCCATTTTTGCACATTTACAGGGGTCATACTTTTGCCCGCTTCTCCTACATGGTTAACCCGATTGACTTCAAACTTGGGCTGTACCATCTCAACACCAGGGACAACATCATGGAAAAAAAATCTAAAGTTTTTGACATACTATATGACGGTGGCGGGGCATCAAATTTACAGTTTCAAAATTCTTACTTAACGAAGCATTGCCGGTGGTACGTTTAATCTAGAGCTACGGAAATTGGTACACATATGTAACAGACTATGATCTACAAAAAAGCCTGTTGGTGCCATATGCTAAACCTAACAGGAAGTCCGCCAGAGGCGAGGCATCAAATTTTGTGTTTCAAAATTCTTACTTAATGAAGCATTCCCGGCTGTACATTTCACCTAGAGTTACCAAAATTTTAAGACATATGTAACAGCCCTCAAGGTACAAAAAACTCTTTTTGAACCATATGCTAAACCGAACAGGAAGTCCGCCATTTTGATTTACTTTGGAACGTGTTGCCATTTTTTGGGCCATTTCATAGGGGTCTTATTTTAACGAACTCCTCCTACAGAGTTTATCCGATCATCTCCAAACTTTGTGTGATTCATCTTAAGATGTTGAAGATGAAAAGTTATTGAAAGCTTTTTATTTCGTCGCACGCTGTTGCCGTAGCATGCACAGTTTGCAAAGGAAAAAATTCCTTCTTAATGAAGCATTCCCAGTTGTACGAAGCAGCTAGAGCTACGAAAATTTGGAGACACATGTAACAGCCCACGATGTACAAAAAAGTCTCTTGGTGCCATGTGCTAAACCCAACAGGAAGTCCCGTAGGGGCCGGGCATCACATTTTGAGCTAAAAAAATCTTTAACGAAGCATTCCCGGTTGTACGTTTCACCTAGCGCTATGATAATTTAGAGGCATACATAAGAGCCCACGATGTACAAAAAAGTCTCTTGGAACCATCTGCTAAACCAAACAGGAAGTCCGCCATTTTGATTTACGTTGGGATTTGTAGCCATTTTTTGTGGCCTTTTTTCGGGGTCATATTTTAACGGACTCCTCCTACAAAATTTATCCGACTGTCTTTAAACTTGGTGTGCTTCATCTTAAGATGTTTAAGATGCAAAGTTATCGAAAGTTATTTATTTTGTCGCACGCCATTGTCATGGTGATGCATTGTTTGCCAAGTAAAATAATGCTTTTTTTTTTGGTCTAAACATGTGCAAAAACTCATGAAACTTTACACACACATCAGGCTTGTCATAAGCATGAATATTTTAGAGATTTCTTATTCAATTTGCAATACATGGTTCAATAGCGCCCTCTAGACATTTTTATGAAGCTTTTTCAAATGTTTTGTATTTTATGATTCAGCTAGATTTGTAAAAATTGGGATACCTATCAGCCTAAGACTTACAAAAAGGTTTCTAAAGCCATATGCTGAATCAAACAGGAAGTCTGCCATTTGTATTTATTTTGGTATTTGTAGCCATTTTTTGGGGCCTTTTATAGGGGTCATATTTTCAACAGAACTTATCAGATCGTCTTCATTCTTTGGCGTGTTTCATCTTAAGATATTTAAGATGAAAAGTTATTGAATTTTTTTATTTTGTCACACGCCTTTGCTGTAGCCATGCATTGTTTGTGAAGAAAAATGCTTCTTTGAGAGTCTAAATATGGGCGAAAACTCACAAAACTTTGCACACACACCAGACCTGTCTGGAACATGAATATTTTATTTAGATATTTGTTGTGCAATTGTAATAAATGGCTCAATAGCGCCCTTTAGACATTTTTATGAAGTCTTTCCGTTTATATGATTCAGCTAGATGTGTGAATATTGGCAGGCATGCCAACTTCAAGGACGCATCTGTTGAGGAAGGACGCATCTGTACTTGCTCCTGCACTCGCTCGTGAATCTAACTACTTGTTGATTTTTGCATTGGGATTTGTAACTACATTGTTGCAGAATGCCTGGCGGAAAAAGAGCCGACGAGATTGAGGAGATAAAATCTTCTCTTAAAAAACTCAGTGGAATGGTTGCCGAATTACTTGAAATGAAGAAGAGCATTGAGCCACTTCTTCAGGAAATACAGCAATTGAAGAAAGAGACACAGGAAAAAGATCGACGCATTGTTGCCTTGGAACAAAAAGTGGATGATTTGGAACAAAATCTTCGTATCATGATAGTCACCGGTATCAAGATCAAGCCGCGCCGTGGCCCTTTGAGAGCTGCGGCTAGCACGAGCACGGAAGATTCTGACCAATATTCAGGGAACGAGACTGTGAAACACCAAGTGACACTTCAACTCAGAGATTTGGGATTAACTGTTGATCCTGCGCACATTCAGATGTGCTTTTCGCTTCCAACTGGAGGGACACGACCACCGGCAGTTCTGATCAGGTTTGTTGACAGAAAGAAAAAGATTGCTCTTCTGAGAGACCGTCACAAGCTTCGTGGGAAACATGTCTACATCAACGAAAACCTCACCAAACGGAATGCTGACATCGCCAAAAAGGCTCGACAAATGAGAAAGAATGGACTTATCGAAAGCACGTGGACAAAAGACTGCCGAATTTTTATTCAAACTAAAGATAACTCTGGTCAACTAAAAACACGAATCGTGAAAGGAGCTGAGGAATTGGCTGCGCTTGAGAGACAACAGTAATTCACAATATCACAACAACAACAACAACAACAACAACATCACTAATTACCCAAAGTTGGAGTTGTATATGATTATTTGCTGACTTTGCCAAGGCTAACTCTTGTTTATACACCTGCATTGATAACATGTATTGCTGTTCCCGTTTGAATGTAAATATTGTCTGGCTCGAATTCCGTTTGGACATTTGTTGTAACAGTCAAGGCTACATGATAAGGCTGTATTGTGGCTTCAATGAATCTGCTGTCAATACGCAAAATGGGGGTTGGTGGTCTGGTTCCTGGAATGCAGCTGGCGTGGGCCGCTCTGCTGGGTGAGCTAGGCTGGGCAGCGCACAGGAGTCATCAGATCCACAACATGCTAGCAACCAGTGGTGCTACCTGACCAGAATCGAGTGCTGAAATTGCTTGAAAGCAATGGGCCGAATGCAAGCCGATCTACTCTTCTGGAAAGCACAACATGTGTGAAAGCTGATCCGAGGTCAGCGAAGACCCTACTGGTGAAAGAGAAGAATTGCGCTTGCCTTGGCTGCTCGCCTGGCGGGGTGGGCTTGCTGGTGGCGTCTGGGGACCGACTCACCAGTTCTAAATGACTGGGACTAGCCACAATCTACACACGGACATTCAAGATGAACTGAGCGAGCAGTGTCTGGGATAGTATGGGATGGATAACGATAAAAATTAATGTCTATTCTAAATAATGTATATGATTGATGCGTTATAGTAATGGGTCGATGGGGACGGGTCTCGAATAAGCTTCGGCTTCTACCCGTCAGCCCTTCTTTCGGACGTCAATGTTGCAAATGATGTGATGTGATTGATGTAAACTGTAATGTGTCCGAAAGGAAAAAATGAATAAACTAAATATATTCAAAAAGTATTCTATATAGCCATGTGCCAATCCATTTTGATTTTATTAGGGCCCGAGCAGCGGCGGCGGCGGTGCCGCTGCGAGGCCCTATTGTTTTTGTAGGAATTCTTCTTATTATTCTTCTTTTTCTTCTCCGCAAACAATCGCATTTTTGAGACACTAAACGTGAACGAAAACTCACCAAACTTTACACGCACATCAGGCCTGGCGAAAAATTTGATATTTTAAAGTCGCCATACATGATAACAGAAAAATGGCTCCTTAGCGCCCCCTACATAGGTTGAACGGATCCCTGTCCCGCTACGATTGTCCGACGGCTATGAAAATTGTGTGGCACCTGTAGCACATCCCAATGAACAAAAACCTCTTTGAAGTGTGTACCCTAAAATAGACAGAAAGTGAGGTATGAGTATTTAAATGTCCAATTTTTGCCAATTTTTGCACATTTACAGGGGTCATACTTTTGCCCGCTTCTCCTACACGGTTAACCCGTGACTTCAAACTTGGGATGTACCATCTCAACACCTGGGACAACATCATTGTGAAAAATGAAAAGTTTTTGATATACTATATGACGGCGGCGGCGCATCAAATTTAGAGTTTAAAAATTCTTACTTCACGAAGCATTGCCGGTTGTACGTTTAATCTAGAGCTATGAAAATTGGTACACATATGTAACAGGCTATGACCTACAAAAAACTCTTTTTGAACCATATGCTAAACCTAACAGGAAGTCCACCATTTTGATTTATTTTGGAACGTGTTGCCATTTTTTTGGCCATTTCATTGGGGTCTTATTTTAACGAACTCCTCCTACAGTGTTTATCCGATCATCTTCAAACTTGGTGTGATTCATCTTAAGATGTTGAAGATGAAAAGTTAATTGAAAGCTTTGTATTTCGTCGCACACTGTTGTCATGGCATGCACTGTTTTTAAAGGAAAAAAAATATCCTTAAAGAAGCATTCCCATTTGTACGAAGCAGCTAGAGCTACGAAAAATTTTAGACATATGTAACAGCCCAAGATGTACAAAAAAGTCTCTTGGTGCCCTGTGCTAAACCCAACAGGAAGTCCCCCAGGGGCCAGGCATCACATTTTGAGCTAAAAAAACCTCCTCTTTAACAAAGCATACCCGGCTGTACGATTCACATAGAGTTACCAAAATTTGTAGAGGTATATAACAGCCCTCGAGGTACAAAAAACTCTTTTTGAACCATATGCTAAACCTAACAGGACATCCGCCATTTTGATTTACTTTGGAATGTGTTGGCATTTTTTTTGGCCATTTCATAGGGGTCATATTTTAACAAACTCCTCCTACAGAGTTTATCCGATCATCTTCAAACTTGGTGTGATTCATCTTAAGATGTTGAAAATGAAAAGTTATTGAAAGTTTTTTATTTCGTCACACGCTGTTGTCGTGGCATGCACTTTTTGCAAAGGAAAAAAAAATCTTATTAATGAAGCATTCCCAGTTGTACGAAGCAGCTAGAGCTACGAAAATTTGTAGACATATGTAACAGGCCAAGATGTACAAAAATGTCTCTTGGTGACCTGTGCTAAACCCAACAGGAAGTCCCCCAGGGGCCGGGCATCACATTTTGAGCTAAAAAACTCCTCTTTAACAAAGCATACCCGGCTGTACGTTTCACCTAGAGTTACCAAAATTTGTAGAGGTATATAACAGCCCTCGAGGTACAAAAAACTATTTTTGAACCATATGCTAAACCTAACAGGACGTCCGCCATTTTGATTTACTTTGGAATGTGTTGACATTTTATTTTGGCCATTTCATAGGGGTCATATTTTAACAAACTCCTCCTACAGAGTTTATCCGATCATCTTCAAACTTGGTGTGATTCATCTTAAGATGTTGAAAATGAAAAGTTATTGAAAGTTTTTTATTTCGTCACACGCTGTTGTCGTGGCATGCACTTTTTGCAAAGGAAAAAAATCCTTCTTAATGAAGCATTCCCAGTTGTACGAAGCAGCTAGAGCGACGAAAAATTGTAGACATATGTAACAGCCCAGGATGTACAAAAAAGTCTCTTGGTGCCATGTGCTAAACCCAACAGGAAGTCCCCCAGGGGCCGGGTATCACATTTTGAGCTAAAAAACTCCTCTTTAACGAAGCATTCCCGGTTGTACGTTTCACCTAGCGCTATGATAATTTGCAGGCATACATAAGAGCCCACGATGTACAAAAAAATCTCTTGGAACCATGTGCTAAACCAAACAGGAAGTCCGCCATTTTGATTTATGATGGGATTTGTTGCCATTTTTTGTGGCCTTTTTCAGGGGTCATATTTTAACGAACCCCTCCTACAAAATTTATCCGACTGTCTTCAAACTTGGTGTGTTTCATCTTAAGATGTTTAAGATGCAAAGTAATCGAAAGTTTTTTATTTTGTCACACGCTGTTGCCATAGCAATGCATTGTTTGCCAAGTGCTGCTTTTTTTTTTTTTATTTATACATGTGTGAAAACTCATGAAACTTTGCAAACACATCAGACTTGTCATGAACATGAATTTTTAGAGATTTATTGTGCAATTTGCAATAAATAGCGCCCTCTAGACATTTTTATGAAGCATTTCCGATTGTATGATTATGCTAGACCTACATAAAAGTATTATGTAGCCATTTGCCAAACCAAAGAGGAAGTCCGCTATTTTGATTTTATTTTGGGAATTATACATCATTTTTGGCCTTTTTCATTAAACTTTGCACAGACAAGGCATGGAAAAAACTAACTAACATTTTAAATGGTCCTTGTTCCAACGTGCCAGTACCCTGACGTGCAAGTAACCCAACTTTGTGCTCAATAGCGCCCTCTATGCATTTTTATGGAGCATTTCCATTTGTATGATTCAAGCGATACACAACTAAAGATGATTTGACCTAGATTTGTGAAAACTGGGAGGCATACCTATTAGCTTCGCATTTTTGAGACACAAAACGTGAACGTAAACTCACCAAATTTTACAGACACATCAGGCCTGGCGAAAAATTTGATATTTTAAAGTCGCCGATTGATTAGTTTATTATTGAAAGTTTTTTATTTCGTCGCACGCTGTTGTCGTGGCATGCACTTTTTGCAAAGGAAAAAAATCCTTCTTAATGAAGCATTCCCAGTTGGACGAAGCAGCTAGAGCTACGAAAATTTGTACACATATGTAACAGCCCACGATGTACAAAAAAAGTCTTTTGGTGCCATGTGCTAAACCCAACAGGAAGTCCCGCAGGGACCGGGCATCACATTTTGAGCTAAAAAAAATCCTCTTTAACGAAGCATTCCCGGTTGTACGTTTCACCTAGCGCTATGATAATTTGGAGGCATACATAAGAGCCCACGATGTACAAAAAAGTCTCTTGGAACCATCTGCTAAACCAAACAGGAAGTCCGCCATTTTGATTTACGTCGGCATTTGTAGCCATTTTTTGTGGCCTTTCTTAGGGGTCATATTTTCACGAACTCCTCGTACAAAATTCATCCGACCGTCTTCAAACTTGGTGTGTTTCATCTTAAGATGTTTAAGATGCAAAGTTATCGAAAGTTTTTTATTTTGTCACGTGCTGTTGCCATAGCGATGCATTGTTTGCCAAGTAAAGTGCTGCTTATTTTTTTTGGTCTATACATGTGTGAAAACTCATGAAACTTTGCACACACATCAGACTTGTCATGAACATGACTTTTTAGAGATTTCTTGTGCAATTTTCAATAAATCGCGCCCTCTATACATTTTTATGGAGCATTTCCGATTGGATGATTCAAGCGCGAAATAACTAAAGATGACTTGACTTGACCTAGATTTGTGAAAACTCAGAGGCATACCTATTAGTCTAAGACCTACAAAAAGTATTCTGTAGCCGTATGCTAAACCTAAAAGGAATTCCGCCATTTTGAATTTATTTTGGGAATTGCACACCATATTTTGCGTTTTGATTAAACTTTGCACACACAAGGCTTGTCAAAAACATTTTAGATGGTCCTTGTCCTATTTGACAGTACCCCAACATGCCAGTACCCCGACGTGCAAGTACCCCAACGTGGCCCGGGTTGCGAGGGCCCTTTATAGCTGCTCGCAGCTCTAGTTATTCTTATTATTATTATTCTCCGCAAACAATCGCATTTTTGAGACACTAAACGTGACCGAAAACTCACCAAACTTTACACGCACATCAGGCCTGGCGAAAAATTTGATATTTTAAAGTCGCCATACATGATAACAGAAAAATGGCTCCTTAGCGCCCCCTACATAGGTTAAACGGATCCCTGTCCCGCTACGATTGTCCGACGGCTATGAAAATTGTGTGGCACCTGTAGCACATCCCAATGAACAAAAACCTCTTTGAAGTGTGTACCCTAAAATAGACAGAAAGTGAGGTATGAGTATTTAAATGTCCAATTTTGGCCCATTTTTGCACATTTACAGGGGTCATACTTTTGCCCGCTTCTCCTACACGGTTAACCCGATTGACTTCAAACTTGGGATGTACCATCTCAACACCTGGGACAACATCATTGTGAAAAATGAAAAGTTTTTGATATACTATATGACGGTGGCGAGGCATCAAATGTAGAGTTTAATAATTCTTACTGAACGAAGCATTGCCGGTTGTACGTTTAATCTAGAGCTACGAAATTTGGCACACATATGTAACAGACTATGACCTACAAAAAACTCTTTTTGAACCATGTGCTAAACCTAACAGGAAGTCCACCATTTTGATTTACTTTGGAACGTGTTGCCATTTTTTGGCCATTTCATAGGGGTCTTATTTTAACGAACTCCTCCTACAGTGTTTATCCGATCATGTTCAAACTTGGTGTGATTCATCTAAAGATGTTGAAGATGAAAAGTTATTGAAAGCTTTTTATTTCGTCGCACGCTGTTGTCGTGGCATGCACTGTTTGCAAAGGAAAAAAAAAATCTTCTTAAAGAAGCATTCCCAGTTGTACGAAACAGCTAGAGCCACGAAAATTTGTAGACATATGTAACAGCCCAAGGTGTACAAAAATGTCTCTTGGTGACCTGTGCTAAACCCGACAGGAAGTCCCCCAGGGGCCGGGCATCACATTTTGAGCTAAAAAACTCCTCTTTAACAAAGCATGCCCGGCTGTACGTTTCACCTAGACTTACCAAAATTTGAAGAGGTATGTAACAGCCCTGGAGGTACAAAAAACTCTTTTTGAACCATCTGCTAAACCAAACACGAAGTCCGCCATTTTGATTTACATCGGCATTTGTAGCCATTTTTTGTGGTCTTTCTTAGGGGTCATATTTTCACGAACTCCTCGTACAAAATTCATCCGACCGTCTTCAAACTTGGTGTGTTTCATCTTAAGATGTTTAAGATGCAAAGTTATCGAAAGTTTTTTATTTTGTCACATGCTGTAGCCATAGCGATACATTGTTTGCCAAGTAAAGTGCTGCTTATTTTTTTTGGTCTATACATGTGTGAAAACTCATGAAACTTTGCACACACATCAGACTTGTCATGAACATGAATTTTTAGAGATTTCTTGTGCAATTTGCAATAAATCGCGCCCTCTATCCATTTTTATGGAGCATTTCCGATTGGATGATTCAAGCGCGAAATAACTAAAGATGACTTGACTTGACCTAGATTTGTGAAAACTCAGAGGCATACCTATTAGTCTAAGACCTACAAAAAGTATTCTGTAGCTGTATGCTAAACCTAAAAGGAACTCCACCATTTTGAATTTATTTTGGGAATTGCACACCATATTTTGCGTTTTGATGAAACTTTGCACACACAAGGCTTGTCAAAAACATTTTAGATGGTCCTTGTCCTATTTGACAGTACCCCAACGTGCCAGTACCCTGACGTGCATGTACCCCAACGTGGCCCAGGTTGCGAGGGCCCTTTATAGCTGCTCGCAGCTCTAGTTATTCTTCTTCTTCTTATTCTTCTTCTCCGCAAACAATCGCATTTTTGAGACACTAAACGTGACCGAAAACTCACCAAACTTTACACGCACATCAGGCCTGGCGAAAAATTTTATATTTTAAAGTCGCCATACATGATAACAGAAAAATGGCTCCTTAGCGCCCCCTACATAGGTTAAACGGATCCCTGTCCCGCTACGATTGTCCGACGGCTATGAAAATTGTGTGGTACCTGTAGCACATCCCAATGAACAAAAACCTCTTTGAAGTGTGTACCCTAAAATAGACAGAAAGTGAGGTATGAGTATTTAAATGTCCAATTTTTGCCAATTTTTGCACATTTACAGGGGTCATACTTTTGCCCGCTTCTCGTACACGGTTACCCCATTGACTTCAAACTTGGGATGTACCATCTCAACACCTGGGACAACATCATTGTGAAAAATGAAAAGTTTTTGATATACTATATGACGGCGGCGGCGCATCAAATTTAGAGTTTAAAAATTCTTACTTCACGAAGCATTGCCGGTTGTACGTTTAATCTAGAGCTACGAAAATTGGTACACATATGTAACAGGCTATGACCTACAAAAAACTCTTTTTGAACCATATGCTAAACCTAACAGGAAGTCCACCATTTTGATTTATTTTGGAACGTGTTGCCATTTTTTTGGCCATTTCATTGGGGTCTTATTTTAACGAACTCCTCCTACAGTGTTTATCCGATCATCTTCAAACTTGGTGTGATTCATCTTAAGATGTTGAAGATGAAAAGTTATTGAAAGCTTTGTATTTCGTCGCACGCTGTTGTCATGGCATGCACTGTTTTTAAAGGAAAAAAAATATCCTTAAAGAAGCATTCCCATTTGTACGAAGCAGCTAGAGCTACGAAAATTTGTAGACATATATAACAGCCCAAGATGTACAAAAAAGTCTCTTGGTGCCCTGTGCTAAACCCAACAGGAAGTCCCCCAGGGGCCGGGCATCACATTTTGAGCTAAAAAACTCCTCTTTAACAAAGCATACCCGGCTGTACGTTTCACATAGAGTTACCAACATTTGTAGAGGTATATAACACCCCTCGAGGTACAAAAAACTCTTTTTGAACCATATGCTAAACCTAACAGGACGTCCGCCATTTTGATTTACTTTGGAATGTGTTGCCATTTTTTTTGGCCATTTCATAGGGGTCATATTTTAACAAACTCCTCCTACAGAGTTTATCCGATCATCTTCAAACTTGGTGTGATTCATCTTAAGATGTTGAAAATGAAAAGTTATTGAAAGTTTTTTATTTCGTCACACGCTGTTGTCGTGGCATGCACTTTTTGCAAAGGAAAAAAATCCTTCTTAATGTAGCATTCCCAGTTGTACGAAGCAGCTAGAGCAACGAAAAATTGTAGACATATGTAACAGCCCAGCATGTACAAAAAAGTCTCTTGGTGCCATGTGCTAAACCCAACAGGAAGTCCCCCAGGGGCCGGGCATCACATTTTGAGCTAAAAAACTCCTCTTTAAAGAAGCATTCCCGGTTGTACGTTTCACCTAGCGCTATGATAATTTGCAGGCATACATAAGAGCCCATGATGTACAAAAAAGTCTCTTGGAACCATGTGCTAAACCAAAGAGGAAGTCTGCCATTTTGATTTATGATGGGATTTGTTGCCATTTTTTGTGGCCTTTTTCAGGGGTCATATTTTAACGAACCCCTCCTACAAAATTTATCCGACTGTCTTCAAACTTGGTGTGTTTCATCTTAAGATGTTTAAGATGCAAAGTAATCGAAAGTTTTTTATTTTGTAACACGCTGTTGCCATAGCAATGCATTGTTTGTCAAGTGCTGCTTTTTTTTTTTTATACACATGAAAACTCATGAAACTTTGCAAACACATCAGACTTGACATGAACATGAATTTTCAGAGATTTATTGTGCAATGTGCAATAAATAGCACCCTCTAGCCATTTTTATGAAGCATTTCCGATTGTATGATTATGCTAGACCTACAAAAAAGTATTATGTAGCCATTTGCCAAACCAAAGAGGAAGTCCGCTATTTTGATTTTATTTTGGGAATTATACATAATTTTTGGCCTTTTTCATTAAACTTTGCACAGACAAGGCATGGAAAAAACTAACATTTTAAATGGTCCTTGTTCCATTTAACAGTACACCAACATGCCAGTACCCTGACGTGCAAGTAACCCAACGTTGTGCTCAATAGCGCCCTCTATGCATTTTTATGGAGCATTTCCAATTGTATGATTCAAGCGATACACAACTAAAGATGACTTGACCTAGATTTGTGAAAACTGGGAGGCATACCTATTAGCTTAAGACCTACAAAAAGTATTCTGTAGCCGTATGCTAAACCTAAAAGGAAGTCCGCCATTTTGAATTTATTTTGGGAATTGCGCACCATATTTTGCGTTTTGATTAAACTTTGCACACACAAGGCTTGTCAAAAACATTTTAGATGGTCCTTGTCCTAATTGACAGTACCCCAACGTGCCAGTACCCCGACGTGCAAGTACCCCAACTTGGCCCGGGTTGCGAGGGCCCTTTATAGCTGCTCGCAGCTCTAGTTAGGGCCCGAGCAGCGGCGGCGGCGGTGCCGCTGCGAGGCCCTATTGTTTTTGTAGGAATTCTTCTTATTAGGGCCCGAGCAGCGGCGGCGGCGGTGCCGCTGCGAGGCCCTATTGTTTTTGTAGGAATTCTTCTTATTAGGGCCCGAGCAGCGGCGGCGGCGGTGCCGCTGCGAGGCCCTATTGTTTTTGTAGGAATTCTTCTTATTATTCTTCTTATTAGGGCCCGAGCAGCGGCGGCGGCGGTGCCGCTGCGAGGCCCTATTGTTTTTGTAGGAATTCTTCTTATTAGGGCCCGAGCAGCGGCGGCGGCGGTGCCGCTGCGAGGCCCTATTGTTTTTGTAGGAATTCTTCTTATTATTATTATTCTTATTCTTATTATTCTTCTCCGCAAACAATCGCATTTTTGAGACACTAAACGTGACCGAAAACTCACCAAACTTTACACGCACATCAGGCCTGGCGAAAAATTTTGTATTTTAAAGTCGCCATACATGATAACAGAAAAATGGCTCCTTAGCGCCCCCTACATAGGTTAAACGGATCCCTGTCCCGCTACGATTGTCCGACGGCTATGAAAATTGTGTGGCACCTGTAGCACATCCCAATGAACAAAAACCTCTTTGAAGTGTGTACCCTAAAATAGACAGAAAGTGAGGTATGAGTATTTAAATGTCCAATTTTTGCCAATTTTTGCACATTTACAGGGGTCATACTTTTGCCCGCTTCTCCTACACGGTTAACCCGATTGACTTCAAACTTGGGATGTACCATCTCAACACCTGGGACAACATCATTGTGAAAAATGAAAAGTTTTTGATATACTATATGACGGCGGCGGCGCATCAAATTTAGAGTTTAAAAATTCTTACTTCACGAAGCATTGCCGGTTGTACGTTTAATCTAGAGCTACGAAAATTGGTACACATATGTAACAGGCTATGACCTACAAAAAACTCTTTTTGAACCATATGCTAAACCTAACAGGAAGTCCACCATTTTGATTTATTTTGGAACGTGTTGCCATTTTTTTGCCCATTTCATTGGGGTCTTATTTTAACGAACTCCTCCTACAGTGTTTATCCGATCATCTTCAAACTTGGTGTGATTCATCTTAAGATGTTGAAGATGAAAAGTTATTGAAAGCTTTGTATTTCGTCGCACGCTGTTGTCATGGCATGCACTGTTTTTAAAGGAAAAAAAATATCCTTAAAGAAGCATTCCCATTTGTACGAAGCAGCTAGAGCTACGAAAATTTGTAGACATATGTAACAGCCCAAGATGTACAAAAAAGTCTCTTGGTGCCCTGTGCTAAACCCAACAGGAAGTCCCCCAGGGGCCGGGCATCACATTTTGAGCTAAAAAACTCCTCTTTAACAAAGCATACCCGGCTGTACGTTTCACCTAGAGTTACCAAAATTTGTAGAGGTATATAACAGCCCTCGAGGTACAAAAAACTCTTTTTGAACCATGTGCTAAACCTAACAGGACGTCCGCCATTTTGATTTACTTTGGAATGTGTTGCCATTTTTTGGGCCATTTCATAGCGGTCATATTTTAACGAACTCCTCCTACAGAGTTTATCCGATCATC
This sequence comes from Festucalex cinctus, assembly GCF_051991245.1. Classification (NCBI taxonomy): domain Eukaryota; kingdom Metazoa; phylum Chordata; class Actinopteri; order Syngnathiformes; family Syngnathidae; genus Festucalex; species Festucalex cinctus. The sequence goes on along the minus strand of NC_135416.1, from coordinate 28,212,049 downwards.
TTCAAACTTGGTGTGACTCATCTTAAGATGTTGAGGATGAAAAGTTATTGAAAGCTCTTTATTTCGTCGCACGCTGTTGTCGTGGCATGCACTTTTTGCAAAGGAAAAAAATCCTTCTTAATGAAGCATTCCCAGTTGTACGAAGTAGCTAGAGCTACAAAAATTTGTAGACATATGTAACAGCCCACAATGTACAAAAAAGTCTCTTGGTGCCATGTGCTAAACCCAACAGGAAGTCCCCCAGGGGCCGGGCATCACATTTTGAGCTAGAAAACTCCTCTTTAACGAAGCATTCCCGGTTGTACGTTTCACCTAGCGCGATGATAATTTGCAGGCATACATAAGAGCCCACGATGTACAAAAAAAGTCTCTTGGAACCATGTGCTAAACAAAACAGGAAGTCTGCCATTTTGATTTACGATGGGATTTGTTGCCATTTTTTGTGGCCTTTTTCAGGGGTCATATTTTAACGAACTCCTCGTACAAAGTTCATCCGACCGTCTTCAAACTTGGTGTGTTTCATCTTAAGATGTTTAAGATGCAAAGTTATCGAAAGTTTTTTATTTTGTCGCACGCTGCTGCTATAGCGATGCATTGTTTGCCAAGTAAAGTGCTGCTTTGTTTTTTTATCTATACATGTGTGAAAACTCATGAAACTTTGCAAACACATCAGACTTGTCATGAACATGAATTTTTAGAGATTTATTGTGCAATTTGCAATAAATAGCGCCCTCTAGACATTTTTATGAAGTATTTCCGATTGTATGATTCTGCTAGATTTGTGAAAATTAGGACAGACCCCTATCAGCCTAATACCTACAAAAAAGTATTATGTAGCCATTTGCCAAACCAAAGAGGAAGTCCGCTATTTTGATTTTATTTTGGGAATTATACATCATTTTTGGCCTCTTTCATTAAACTTTGCACAGACAAGGCATGGAAAAAAATAACATTTTAAATGGTCCTTGTTCCATGTAACAGTACCCCAACGTGCCAGTACCCTGACGTGCAAGTAACCCAACGTTGTGCTCAATAGCGCCCTTTATGCATTTTTATGGAGCATTTCCAATTGTATGATTCAAGCGATACACAACTAAAGATGACTTGACCTAGATTTGTGAAAACTGGGAGGCATACCTATTAGCTTAAGACCTACAAAAAGTATTCTGTAGCCGTATGCTAAACCTAAAAGGAAGTCCGCCATTTAGAATTTATTTTGGGAATTGCACACCATCTTTGGCCTTTTGCACTCACAAAGCTTGTCAAAAACATTTTAGATGGTCCTTGTCCGATTTGACAGTACCCCAACGTGCCAGTACCCCGACGTGCAAGTACCCCAACGTGGCCCGGGTTGCGAGGGCCCTTTATAGCTGCTCGCAGCTCTAGTTATTATTATTCTTATTCTTATTATTCTTCTCCGCAAACAATCGCATTTTTGAGACACTAAACGTGACCGAAAACTCACCAAACTTTACACGTACATCAGGCCTGGCGAAAAATTTGATATTTTAAAGTCGCCATACATGATAACAGAAAAATGGCTCCTTAGCGCCCCCTACATAGGTTAAACGGATCCCTGTCCCGCTACGATTGTCCGACGGCTATGAAAATTGTGTGGCACCTGTAGCACATCCCAATGAACAAAAACCTCTTTGAAGTGTGTACCCTAAAATAGACAGAAAGTGAGGTATGAGTATTTAAATGTCCAATTTTTGCCAATTTTTGCACATTTACAGGGGTCATACTTTTGCCCGCTTCTCCTACACGGTTAACCCGATTGACTTCAAACTTGGGATGTACCATCTCAACACCTGGGACAACATCATTGTGAAAAATGAAAAGTTTTTGATATACTATATGACGGTGGCGAGGCATCAAATGTAGAGTTTAATAATTCTTACTGAACGAAGCATTGCCGGTTGTACGTTTAATCTAGAGCTACGAAATTTGGCACACATATGTAACAGACTATGACCTACAAAAAACTCTTTTTGAACCATGTGCTAAACCTAACAGGAAGTCCACCATTTTGATTTACTTTGGAATGTGTTGCCATTTTTTGGGCCATTTCATAGCGGTCATATTTTAACGAACTCCTCCTACAGAGTTTATCCGATCATCTTCAAACTTGGTGTGACTCATCTTAAGATGTTGAGGATGAAAAGTTATTGAAAGCTCTTTATTTCGTCGCACGCTGTTGTCGTGGCATGCACTTTTTGCAAAGGAAAAAAATCCTTCTTAATGAAGCATTCCCAGTTGTACGAAGTAGCTAGAGCTACAAAAATTTGTAGACATATGTAACAGCCCACAATGTACAAAAAAGTCTCTTGGTGCCATGTGCTAAACCCAACAGGAAGTCCCCCAGGGGCCGGGCATCACATTTTGAGCTAGAAAACTCCTCTTTAACGAAGCATTCCCGGTTGTACGTTTCACCTAGCGCGATGATAATTTGCAGGCATACATAAGAGCCCACGATGTACAAAAAAGTCTCTTGGAACCATGTGCTAAACAAAACAGGAAGTCTGCCATTTTGATTTACGATGGGATTTGTTGCCATTTTTTGTGGCCTTTTTCAGGGGTCATATTTTAACGAACTCCTCGTACAAAGTTCATCCGACCGTCTTCAAACTTGGTGTGTTTCATCTTAAGATGTTTAAGATGCAAAGTTATCGAAAGTTTTTTATTTTGTCGCACGCTGCTGCTATAGCGATGCATTGTTTGCCAAGTAAAGTGCTGCTTTGTTTTTTTATCTATACATGTGTGAAAACTCATGAAACTTTGCAAACACATCAGACTTGTCATGAACATGAATTTTTAGAGATTTATTGTGCAATTTGCAATAAATAGCGCCCTCTAGACATTTTTATGAAGTATTTCCGATTGTATGATTCTGCTAGATTTGTGAAAATTAGGACAGACCCCTATCAGCCTAATACCTACAAAAAAGTATTATGTAGCCATTTGCCAAACCAAAGAGGAAGTCCGCTATTTTGATTTTATTTTGGGAATTATACATCATTTTTGGCCTCTTTCATTAAACTTTGCACAGACAAGGCATGGAAAAAAATAACATTTTAAATGGTCCTTGTTCCATGTAACAGTACCCCAACGTGCCAGTACCCTGACGTGCAAGTAACCCAACGTTGTGCTCAATAGCGCCCTTTATGCATTTTTATGGAGCATTTCCAATTGTATGATTCAAGCGATACACAACTAAAGATGACTTGACCTAGATTTGTGAAAACTGGGAGGCATACCTATTAGCTTAAGACCTACAAAAAGTATTCTGTAGCCGTATGCTAAACCTAAAAGGAAGTCCGCCATTTAGAATTTATTTTGGGAATTGCACACCATCTTTGGCCTTTTGCACTCACAAAGCTTGTCAAAAACATTTTAGATGGTCCTTGTCCGATTTGACAGTACCCCAACGTGCCAGTACCCCGACGTGCAAGTACCCCAACGTGGCCCGGGTTGCGAGGGCCCTTTATAGCTGCTCGCAGCTCTAGTTATTATTATTCTTATTCTTATTATTCTTCTCCGCAAACAATCGCATTTTTGAGACACTAAACGTGACCGAAAACTCACCAAACTTTACACGTACATCAGGCCTGGCGAAAAATTTGATATTTTAAAGTCGCCATACATGATAACAGAAAAATGGCTCCTTAGCGCCCCCTACATAGGTTAAACGGATCCCTGTCCCGCTACGATTGTCCGACGGCTATGAAAATTGTGTGGCACCTGTAGCACATCCCAATGAACAAAAACCTCTTTGAAGTGTGTACCCTAAAATAGACAGAAAGTGAGGTATGAGTATTTAAATGTCCAATTTTTGCCAATTTTTGCACATTTACAGGGGTCATACTTTTGCCCGCTTCTCCTACACGGTTAACCCGATTGACTTCAAACTTGGGATGTACCATCTCAACACCTGGGACAACATCATTGTGAAAAATGAAAAGTTTTTGATATACTATATGACGGCGGCGGCGCATCAAATTTAGAGTTTAAAAATTCTTACTTCACGAGGCATTGCCGGTTGTACGTTTAATCTAGAGCTACGAAAATTGGTACACATATGTAACAGGCTATGACCTACAAAAAACTCTTTTTGAACCATATGCTAAACCTAACAGGAAGTCCACCATTTTGATTTATTTTGGAACATGTTGCCATTTTTTTTGGCCATTTCATTGGAGTCTTATTTTAACGAACTCCTCCTACAGTGTTTATCCGATCATCTTCAAACTTGGTGTGATTCATCTTAAGATGTTGAAGATGAAAAGTTATTGAAAGCTTTGTATTTCGTCGCACGCTGTTGTCATGGCATGCACTGTTTGCAAAGGAAAAAAAATATCCTTAAAGAAGCATTGCCAGTTGTACGAAGCAGCTAGAGCTACGAAAATTTGTAGACATATGTAACAGCCCAAGATGTACAAAAAAGTCTCCTGGTGCCCTGTGCTAAACCCAACAGGAAGTCCCCCAGGGGCCGGGCATCACATTTTGAGCTAAAAAAACTCCTCTTTAACAAAGCATACCCGGCTGTACGTTTCACCTAGAGTTACCAAAATTTGTAGAGGTATATAACAGCCCTCGAGGTACAAAAAACTCTTTTTGAACCATATGCTAAACCTAACAGGACATCCGCCATTTTGATTTACTTTGGAATGTGTTGCCATTTTTTTTGGCCATTTCATAGGGGTCATATTTTAACAAACTCCTCCTACAGAGTTTATCCGATCATCTTCAAACTTGGTGTGATTCATCTTAAGATGTTGAAAATGAAAAGTTATTGAAAGTTTTTTATTTCGTCACACGCTGTTGTCGTGGCATGCACTTTTTGCAAAGGAAAAAAAAAATCCTTCTTAATGAAGCATTCCCAGTTGTACGAAGCAGCTAGAGCGACGAAAAATTGTAGACATATGTAACAGCCCAGGATGTACAAAAATGTCTCTTTGTGCCATGTGCTAAACGCAACAGGAAGTCCCCCAGGGGCCGGGCATCACATTTTGAGCTAAAAAACTCCTCTTTAACGAAGCCTTCTCGGTTGTACGTTTCACCTAGCGCTATGATAATTTGCAGGCATACATAAGAGCCCACGATGTACAAAAAAAGTCTCTTGGAACCATGTGCTAAACCAAACAGGAAGTCCGCCATTTTGATTTATGATGGGATTTGTTGCCATTTTTTGTGGCCTTTTTCAGGGGTCATATTTTAACGAACCCCTCCTACAAAATTTATCCGACTGTCTTCAAACTTGGTATGTTTCATCTTAAGATGTTTAAGATGCAAAGTAATCGAAAGTTTTTTATTTTGTCACACGCTGTTGACATAGCAATGCATCGAATTGCACACCATATTTTGCGTTTTGATTAAACAGACAAAGCATTCCCGGTTGTACGTTTCACCTAAAGCTATGATAATTTGTAGGCAAACATAAGAGCTCAGGATGTACAAAAAAGTCTCTTGGAGCCATATGCTAAACCAATCAGGAAGTCCACCATTTTGATTTACGTTGGGATTTGTAGCCATTTTTTGTGGCCTTTTTTAGGGGTCATATTTTAACGAACTCCTCCTACAAAATTTATCCGACTGTCTTTAAACTTGGTGTGCTTCATCTTAAGATGTTTAAGATGCAAAGTTATCGAAAGTTATTTATTTTGTCGCACGCCGTTGTCATGGCGATGCATTGTTTGCCAAGTAAAATGCTGCTTTTTTTTTTTGGTCTAAACATGTGCAAAAACTCATGAAACTTTACACACACATCAGGCTTGTCATCAGCATGAATATTTTAGAGATTTCTTATTCAATTTGCAATAAATGGTTCAATAGCGCCCTCTAGACATTTTTATGAAGCTTTTGCAAATGTTTTGTGTTTTATGATTCAGCTAGATTTGTAAAAATTGGGATACCTATCAGCCTAAGACTTACAAAAAGGTTTCTAAAGCCATATGCTGAATCAAAAAGGAAGTGTGCCATTTTGATTTACTTTGGTATTTGTAGCCATTTTTTGTGGCCTTTTATAGGGGTCATATTTTCAACAGAACTTATCAGATCGTCTTCATTCTTTGGCGTGTTTCATCTTAAGATATTTAAGATGAAAAGTTATTGAATTTTTTTTATTTTGTCACACGCCTTTGCTGTAGCCATGCATTGTTTGTGAAGAAAAATGCTTTTTTGAGAGTCTAAATATGGGCGAAAACTCACAAAACTTTGCACACACACCAGACCTGTCTGGAACATGAATATTTTATTTAGAGATTTGTTGTGCAATTTGTAATAAATTGCTCAATAGCGCCCTCTAGACATTTTTGTGAAGTCTTTCCGATTATATGATTCAGCTAGATGTGTCAATATTGGCAGGCATGCCTAATATATTCAAAAAGTATTCTATATTGCCATGTGACAATCCATTTTGATTTTATTTTGTTAATTGTGCATCATTTTTGGCCTTTCCATGAAACTTTACAAACACAAAGCATGGCAAAAACATTTACAATTTAGATGGTTTCCTATTTGACAGTACCCCAACATGCCAGGACCCCGACGTGCAAATACCCCAACGTGGCCCGGGTTGCGAGGGCCCTTTATAGCTGCTCGCAGCTCTAGTTATTCTTCTTCTTATTATTATTCTTCTCCGCAAACAATCGCATTTTTGAGACACTAAACGTGACCGAAAACTCACCAAACTTTACACGCACATCAGGCCTGGCGAAAAATTTGATATTTTAAAGTCGCCATACATGATAACAGAAAAATGGCTCTGTAGCGCCACCTACATAGGTTTAACGGATCCCTGTCCCGCTACGATTGTCCTATCGCTATGAAAATTGTGTGGCACCTGTAGCACATCCAGATGAACAAAAACCTCTTTGATATGTGTACCCTAAAATAGACAGGAAGTGAGGTATGAGTATTTGAATGTCCAATTTTGGCCCATTTTTGCACATTTACAGGGGTCATACTTTTGCCCGCTTCTCCTACACGGTTAACCCGATTGACTTCAAACTTGGGATGTACCATCTCAACACCTGGGACAACATCATTGTGAAAAATGAAAAGTTTTTGATATACTATATGACGGCGGCGGCGCATCAAATTTAGAGTTTAAAAATTCTTACTTCACGAAGCATTGCCGGTTGTACGTTTAATCTAGAGCTACGAAAATTGGTACACATATGTAACAGGCTATGACCTACAAAAAACTCTTTTTGAACCATATGCTAAACCTAACAGGAAGTCCACCATTTTGATTTATTTTGGAACGTGTTGCCATTTTTTTGGCCATTTCATTGGGGTCTTATTTTAACGAACTCCTCCTACAGTGTTTATCCGATCATCTTCAAACTTGGTGTGATTCATCTTAAGATGTTGAAGATGAAAAGTTATTGAAAGCTTTGTATTTCGTCGCACGCTGTTGTCATGGCATGCACTGTTTTTAAAGGGAAAAAAATATCCTTAAAGAAGCATTCCCATTTGTACGAAGCAGCTAGAGCTACGAAAATTTGTAGACATATGTAACAGCCCAAGATGTACAAAAAAGTCTCTTGGTGCCCTGTGCTAAACCCAACAGGAAGTCCCCCAGGGGCCGGGCATCACATTTTGAGCTAAAAAACTCTTCTTTAACAAAGCATACCCGGCTGTATGTTTCACATAGAGTTACCAACATTTGTAGAGGTATATAACAGCCCTCGAGGTACAAAAGACTCTTTTTGAACCATATGCTAAACCTAACAGGACGTCCGCCATTTTGATTTACTTTGGAATGTGTTGCCATTTTTTTTGGCCATTTCATAGGGGTCATATTTTAACAAACTCCTCCTACAGAGTTTATCCGATCCTCTTCAAACTTGGTGTGATTCATCTTAAGATGTTGAAAATGAAAAGTTATTGAAAGTTTTTTATTTCATCACACGCTGTTGTCGTGGCATGCACTTTTTGCAAAGGAAAAAAATCCTTCTTAATGAAGCATTCCCAGTTGTACGAAGCAGCTAGAGCGACGAAAAATTGTAGACATATGTAACAGCCCAGGATGTACAAAAAAAGTCTCTTGGTGCCATGTGCTAAACCCAACAGGAAGTCCCCCAGGGGCCGGGCATCACATTTTGAGCTAAAAAACTCCTCTTTAACGAAGCATTCCCGGTTGTACGTTTCACCTAGCGCTATGATAATTTGCAGGCATACATAAGAGCCCATGATGTACAAAAAAGTCTCTTGGAACCATGTGCTAAACCAAACAGGAAGTCTGCCATTTTGATTTATGATGGGATTTGTTGCCATTTTTTGTGGCCTTTTTCAGGGGTCATATTTTAACGAACCCCTCCTACAAAATTTATCCGACTGTCTTCAAACTTGGTGTGTTTCATCTTAAGATGTTTAAGATGCAAAGTAATTGAAAGTTTTTTATTTTGTAACACGCTGTTGCCATAGCAATGCATTGTTTGTCAAGTGCTGCTTTTTTTTTTTTTATACACATGAAAACTCATGAAACTTTGCAAACACATCAGACTTGTCATGAACATGAATTTTCAGAGATTTATTGTGCAATTTGCAATAAATAGCGCCCTCTAGACATTTTTATGAAGCATTTCCGATTGTATGATTATGCTAGACCTACAAAAAAGTATTATGTAGCCATTTGCCAAACCAAAGAGGAAGTCCGCTATTTTGATTTTATTTTGGGAATTATACATCATTTTTGGCCTTTTTCATTAAACTTTGCACAGACAAGGCATGGAAAAAACTAACATTTTAAATGGTCCTTGTTCCATGTAACAGTACCCCAACGTGCCAGTACCCCGACGTGCAAGTAACCCAACGTTGTGCTCAATAGCGCCCTCTATGCATTTTTATGGAGCATTTCCAATTGTATGATTCAAGCGATACACAACTAAAGATGACTTGACCTAGATTTGTGAAAACTGGGAGGCATACCTATTAGCTTAAGACCTACAAAAAGTATTCTGTAGCCGTATGCTAAACCTAAAAGGAAGTCCGCCATTTTGAATTTATTTTGGGAATTGCGCACCATCTTTGGCCTTTTGCACTCACAAAGCTTGTCAAAAACATTTTAGATGGTCCTTGTCCGATTTGACAGTACCCCAACGTGCCAGTACCCCGACGTGCAAGTACCCCAACGTGGCCCAGGTTGCGAGGGCCCTTTATAGCTGCTCGCAGCTCTAGTTAGGGCCCGAGCAGCGGCGGCGGCGGTGCCGCTGCGAGGCCCTATTGTTTTTGTAGGAATTCTTCTTATTATTATTAGGGCCCGAGCAGCGACCGCTGCGAGGTCCCTATTGTTTTTCAAGGAATTCTTATTATTAGGGCCCGAGCAGCGGCGGCGGCGGTGCCGCTGCGAGGCCCTATTGTTTTTGTAGGAATTCTTCTTATTATTATTATTCTTATTCTTATTATTCTTCTCCGCAAACAATCGCATTTTTGAGACACTAAACGTGACCGAAAACTCACCAAACTTTACACGCACATCAGGCCTGGCGAAAAATTTGATATTTTAAAGTCGCCATACATGATAACAGAAAAATGGCTCCTTAGCGCCCCCTACATAGGTTAAACGGATCCCTGTCCCGCTACGATTGTCCGACGGCTATGAAAATTGTGTGGCACCTGTAGCACATCCCAATGAACAAAAACCTCTTTGAAGTGTGTACCCTAAAATAGACAGAAAGTGAGGTATGAGTATTTAAATGTCCAATTTTTGCCAATTTTTGCACATTTACAGGGGTCATACTTTTGCCCGCTTCTCCTACACGGTTAACCCGATTGACTTCAAACTTGGGATGTACCATCTCAACACCTGGGACAACATCATTGTGAAAAATGAAAAGTTTTTGATATACTATATGACGGCGGCGGCGCATCAAATTTAGAGTTTAAAAATTCTTACTTCACGAAGCATTGCCGGTTGTACGTTTAATCTAGAGCTACGAAAATTGGTACACATATGTAACAGGCTATGACCTACAAAAAACTCTTTTTGAACCATATGCTAAACCTAACAGGAAGTCCACCATTTTGATTTATTTTGGAACGTGTTGCCATTTTTTTGGCCATTTCATTGGGGTCTTATTTTAACGAACTCCTCCTACAGTGTTTATCCGATCATCTTCAAACTTGGTGTGATTCATCTTAAGATGTTGAAGATGAAAAGTTATTGAAAGCTTTGTATTTCGTCGCACGCTGTTGTTATGGCATGCACTGTTTTTAAAGGAAAAAAAATATCCTTAAAGAAGCATTCCCATTTGTACGAAGCAGCTAGAACGACGAAAAATTGTAGACATATGTAACAGCCCAGGATGTACAAAAAAGTCTTTTGGTGCCATGTGCTAAACCCAACAGGAAGTCCCCCAGGGGCCGGGCATCACATTTTGAGCTAAAAAACTCCTCTTTAACGAAGCATTCCCGGTTGTACGTTTCACCTAGCGCTATGATAATTTGAATCTACCAAATAACAGAATAGACTCCCTACTTTTTGTCCCGTCCCGTTCTTTTATAATTGACAGCAGAAAAATGTAGGTTTGCCAAAATACAGCCATTTCTCCCATGGACTCTGAAACTGTGTTTATTTCCTATAAAATGGGGCAATGATGTCATCTACCGGTGGTTGGGCATCAGTAAAGTTGTTTCCAAGTTTGATATTTACAGTGGAGCATGCTCAGATTCTCCCCCATTTAGCACCGCTCTAAAAAATACAATTGACAAGTATACTTGTCAAAGGCAGTGAATGAGTTAAATGGTCCTTGTTCCATGTAACAGTACCCCAACGTGCCAGTACCCCGACGTGCAAGTAACCCAACGTTGTGCTCAATAGCGCCCTCTATGCATTTTTATGGAGCATTTCCAATTGTATGATTCAAGCGATACACAACTAAAGATGACTTGACCTAGATTTGTGAAAACTGGGAGGCATACCTATTAGCTTAAGACCTACAAAAAGTATTCTGTAGCCGTATGCTAAACCTAAAAGGAAGTCCGCCATTTTGAATTTATTTTGGGAATTGCGCACCATATTTTGCGTTTTGATTAAACTTTGCACACACAAGGCTTGTCAAAAACATTTTAGATGGTCCTTGTCCTATTTGACAGTACCCCAACGTGCCAGTACCCCGACGCGCAAGTACCCCAACGTGGCCCGGGTTGCGAGGGCCCTTTATAGCTGCTCGCAGCTCTAGTTCTTCTTTTTATTTTTTGTTATTATTCTTTTCCGCAAACAATCACATTTTTGAGACACTAAACGTGAACGAAAACTCACCAAACTTTACACACACGTCAGGCCTGGCGAAAAATTTGATATTTTAAAGTCGCCATAGGTGATAACAGAAAAATGGCTCCATAGCGCCACCTACATAGGTTAAACAGATCCCTGGCCCGCTACGATTGTCCGACGGCTATGAGAATTGTGTGGCACCTGTAGCACATCCAGATGAACAAAAACCTCTTTGATGTGTGTACCCTAAAATAGACAGGAAGTGAGATATGAGTATTTAAATGTCCAATTTTGGCCAATTTTTGCACATTTACAGGGGTCATACTTTTGCCTGCTTCTCCTACACGGTTAATCCAATTGACTTCAAACTTGGGATGTACCATCTCAAGACCTGGGACAACACCATGGTAAAAAATCTAAAGTTTTCGACATACTATATGACGGCGGTGGGGCATCAAATTTAGAGTTTCAAAACTCTTACTAAACGTAGTATTGCCGGTTGTATGTTTAACCTAGAGCTACGAAAATTGGTACACATATGTAACAGACTATGACCTACAAAAAAGTCTGTTGGTGCCATATGCTAAACCCAACAGGAAGTCCGCCAGAGGCAGGGCATCAAATTTTGAGTTTCAAAATTCTTACTTAATGAAGCATTCCCGGCTGTACGTTTCACCTAGAGTTACCAAAATTTAAAGACATATGTAACAGCCCTCAAGGTACAAAAAACTCTTTTTGAACCATATGCTAAAACTAACAGAAAGTCCACCATTTTGATTTACTTTGGAACGTGTTCCCATTTTTTTGGCCATTTCATAGGGGTCCTATTTTAACGAACTCCTCTTACAGAGTTTATCCGATCATCTTCAAACTTGGTGTGATTCATCTTAAGATGTTGAAGATGAAAAGTTATTGAAAGCTTTTTATTTCGCTGCACGCTGTTGTCGTGGCATGCACTTGTTTGCAAAGGAAAAAAATTCTTCTTAATGAAGAATTCTCAGTTGTACGAAGCAGCTAGAGCTACGAAAATTTGTAGACATATGTAACAGCCCACGATGTACAAAAAAGTCTCTTGCTGCTTTGTGCTAAACCCAACAGGAAGTCCCGCAAGGGCCGGGCATCACTTTTTGAGCTAAAAAACTCCTCTTTAACGAAGCATTCCCGGTTGTACCTTTCACCTAGCGCTATGATAATTTGGAGGCATACATAAGAGCCCACGATGTACAAAAAAGTCTTTTAGAACCATATGCTAAGCCAAACAGGAAGTCCGGCATTTTGATTTACTTTGCTATTTGTAGCCATTTTTTGGGGGCCTTTTATAGGCCTCATATTTTCTACAAAACTTATCAGATTGTCTTCATTCTTTGGCATGTTTCATCTGAAGTATTGCCGGTTATACGTTTAATCTAGAGCTACGAAAATTGGTACACATATGTAACAGACTATGATCTACAAAAAAGCCTGTTGGTGCCATATGCTAAACCTAACAGGAAGTCCGCCAGAGGCAGGGCATCAAATTGTGCATTTCAAAATTTTTACTTAATGAAGCATTTCCGGCTGTACGTTTCACCTAGAGTGACCAAAATTTGAAGACATATGTAACAGCCCTCGAGGTACAAAAAACTCTTTTTGAACCATATGCTAAACCTAACAGGAAGTCTGCCATTTTGATTTACTTTGGAACATGTTGCCATTTTTTTGGCCATTTCATAGGGGTCTTATTTTAACGAACTCCTCCTACAGAGTTTATCCGATCATCTTCAAACTTGGTGTGATTCATCTTAAGATGTTGACGATGAAAAGTTATTGAAAGCTTTTTATTTCGTCGCACGCTGTTGTCGTGGCATGCACTTTTTGCAAAGGAAAAAAATCCTTCTTAATGAAGCATTCCCAGTTGTACGAAGCAGCTAGAGCGACGAAAAATTGTAGACATATGTAACAGCCCAGGATGTACAAAAAAGTCTCTTGGTGCCATGTGCTAAACCCAACAGGAAGTCCCCCAGGGGCCGGGCATCACATTTTGAGCTAAAAAACTCCTCTTTAACGAAGCATTCCCGGTTGTACGTTTCACCTAGCGCTATGATAATTTGCAGGCATACATAAGAGCCCATGATGTACAAAAAAGTCTCTTGGAACCATGTGCTAAACCAAACAGGAAGTCTGCCATTTTGATTTATGATGGGATTTGTTGCCATTTTTTGTGGCCTTTTTCAGGGGTCATTTTTTAACGAACCCCTCCTACAAAATTTATCCGACTGTCTTCAAACTTGGTGTGTTTCATCTTAAGATGTTTAAGATGCAAAGTAATCGAAAGTTTTTTATTTTGTAACACGCTGTTGCCATAGCAATGCATTGTTTGTCAAGTGCTGTTTTTTTTTTTTTTTTTTATACACATGAAAACTCATGAAACTTTGCAAACACATCAGACTTGTCATGAACATGAATTTTCAGAGATTTATTGTGCAATTTGCAATAAATAGCGCCCTCTAGACATTTTTATGAAGCATTTCCGATTGTATGATTATGCTAGACCTACAAAAAAGTATTATGTAGCCATTTGCCAAACCAAAGAGGAAGTCCGCTATTTTGATTTTTTTGGGGAATTATACATCATTTTTGGCCTTTTTCATTAAACTTTGCACAGACAAGGCATGGAAAAAACTAACATTTTAATTGGTCCTTGTTCCATGTAACAGTACCCCAACGTGCCAGTACCCTGACGTGCAAGTAACCCAACGTTGTGCTCAATAGCGCCCTCTATGCATTTTTATGGAGCATTTCCAATTGTATGATTCAAGCGATACACAACTAAAGATGACTTGACCTAGATTTGTGAAAACTGGGAGGCATACCTATTAGCTTAAGACCTACAAAAAGTATTCTGTAGCCGTATGCTAAACCTAAAAGGGAGTCCGCCATTTTGAATTTATTTTGGGAATTGCGCACCATATTTTGCGTTTTGATTCAACTTTGCACACACAAGGCTTGTCAAAAACATTTTAGATGGTGCTTGTCCTATTTGACAGTACCCCAACGTGCCAGTACCCCGACGTGCAAGTACCCCAACGTGGCCCGGGTTGCGAGGGCCCTTTATAGCTGCTCGCAGCTCTAGTTCTTATTATTATTCTTCTCCGCAAACAATCGCATTTTTGAGACACTAAACGTGACCGAAAACTCACCAAACTTTACACGCACATCAGGCCTGGCGAAAAATTTGATATTTTAAAGTCGCCATACATGATAACAGAAAAATGGCTCCTTAGCGCCCCCTACATAGGTTAAACGGATCCCTGTCCCGCTACGATTGTCCGACGGCTATGAAAATTGTGTGGCACCTGTAGCACATCCCAATGAACAAAAACCTCTTTGAAGTGTGTACCCTAAAATAGACAGAAAGTGAGGTATGAGTATTTAAATGTCCAATTTTTGCCAATTTTTGCACATTTACAGGGGTCATACTTTTGCCCGCTTCTCCTACACGGTTAACCCGATTGACTTCAAACTTGGGATGTACCATCTCAACACCTGGGACAACATCATTGTGAAAAATGAAAAGTTTTTGATATACTATATGACGGCGGTGGCGCATCAAATTTAGAGTTTAAAAATTCTTACTTCACGAGGCATTGCCGGTTGTACGTTTAATCTAGAGCTACGAAAATTGGTACACATATGTAACAGGCTATGACCTACAAAAAACTCTTTTTGAACCATATGCTAAACCTAACAGGAAGTCCACCATTTTGATTTATTTTGGAACATGTTGCCATTTTTTTGGCCATTTCATTGGAGTCTTATTTTAACGAACTCCTCCTACAGTGTTTATCCGATCATCTTCAAACTTGGTGTGATTCATCTTAAGATGTTGAAGATGAAAAGTTATTGAAAGCTTTGTATTTCGTCGCACGCTGTTGTCATGGCATGCACTGTTTGCAAAGGAAAAAAAATATCCTTAAAGAAGCATTGCCAGTTGTACGAAGCAGCTAGAGCTACGAAAATTTGTAGACATATGTAACAGCCCAAGATGTACAAAAAAGTCTCCTGGTGCCCTGTGCTAAACCCAACAGGAAGTCCCCCAGGGGCCGGGCATCACATTTTGAGCTAAAAAAAACCTCCTCTTTAACAAAGCATACCCGGCTGTACGTTTCACCTAGAGTTACCAAAATTTGTAGAGGTATATAACAGCCCTCGATTTACAAAAAACTCTTTTTGAACCATATGCTAAACCTAACAGGACGTCCGCCATTTTGATTTACTTTGGAATGTGTTGCCATTTTTTTTGGCCATTTCATAGGGGTCATATTTTAACAAACTCCTCCTACAGAGTTTATCCGATCATCTTCAAACTTGGTGTGATTCATCTTAAGATGTTGAAAATGAAAAGTTATTGAAAGTTTTTTATTTCGTCACATGCTGTTATCGTGGCATGCACTTTTTGCAAAGGAAAAAAATCCTTCTTAATGAAGCATTCCCAGTTGTACGAAGCAGCTAGAGTGACGAAAAATTGTAGACATATGTAACAGCCCAGGATCTACAAAAATGTCTCTTGGTGCCATGTGCTAAACGCAACAGGAAGTCCCCCAGGGGCCGGGCATCACATTTTGAGCTAAAAAACTCCTCTTTAACTAAGCATTCCCGGTTGTACGTTTCACCTAGCGCTATGATAATTTGCAGGCATACATAAGAGCCCACGATGTACAAAAAAGTCTCTTGGAACCATGGGCTAAACCAAACAGGAAGTCCGCCATTTTGATTTATGATGGGATTTGTTGCCATTTTTTGTGGCCTTTTTCAGGGGTCATATTTTAATGAACCCCTCCTACAAAATTTATCCGACTGTCTTCAAACTTGGTATGTTTCATCTTAAGATGTTTAAGATGCAAAGTAATCGAAAGTTTTTTATTTTGTCACACGCTGTTGCCATAGCAATGCATGGGAATTGCACACCATATTTTGCGTTTTGATTAAACACCTAAAGCTATGATAATTTGCAGGCAAACATAAGAGCTCAGGATGTACAAAAAAAGTCTCTTGGAGCAATATGCTAAACCAATCAGGAAGTCCACCATTTTGATTTACGTTGGGATTTGTAGCCATTTTTTGTGGCCTTTTTTAGGGGTCATATTTTAACGAACTCCTCCTACAAAATTTATCCGACTGTCTTTAAACTTGGTGTGCTTCATCTTAAGATGTTTAAGATGCAAAGTTATCGAAAGTTATTTATTTTGTCGCACGCCGTTGTCATGGCGATGCATTGTTTGCCAAGTAAAATGTTACTTTTTTTTTTTGGTCTAAACATGTGCAAAAACTCATGAAACTTTACACACACATCAGGCTTGTCAGCAGCATGAATATTTTAGAGATTTCTTATTCAATTTGCAATAAATGGTTCAATAGCGCCCTCTAGACATTTTTATGAAGCTTTTGCAAATGTTTTGTGTTTTATGATTCAGCTAGATTTGTAAAAATTGGGATACCTATCAGCCTAAGACTTACAAAAAGGTTTCTAAAGCCATATGCTGAATCAAAAAGGAAGTCTGCCATTTTGATTTACTTTGGTATTTGTAGCCATTTTATGGGGCCTTTTATAGGGGTCATATTTTCAACAGAACTTATCAGATCGTCTTCATTCTTTGGCGTGTTTCATCTTAAGATATTTAAGATGAAAAGTTATTGAATTTTTTTATTTTGTCACACGCCTTTGCTGTAGCCATGCATTGTTTGTGAAGAAAAATGCTTTTTTGAGAGTCTAAATATGGGTGAAAACTCACAAAACTTTGCACACGCACCAGACCTGTCTAGAACATGAATATTTTATTTAGAGATTTGTTGTGCTATTTGTAATAAATGGCTCAATAGCGCCCTCTAGACATTTTTATGAAGTCTTTCCGATTATATGATTCAGCTAGATGTGTGAATATTGGCAGGCATGCCGAATATATTCAAAAAGTATTCTATATAGCCATGTGCCAATCCATTTTGATTTTATTTTGTTAATTGTGCATCGTTTTTGGCCTTTCCATGAAACTTTAAAAACACAAAGCATGGCAAAAACGTTTACAATTTAGATGGTTTCCTATTTGACAGTACCCCAACATGCCAGTACCCCGACGTGCAAATACCCCAACGTGGCCCGGGTTGCGAGGGCCCTTTATAGCTGCTCGCAGCTCTAGTTAGGGCCCGAGCAGCGACCGCTGCGAGGTCCCTATTGTTCCTGAAGGAATTCTTATTATTATTCTTCTTCTTCTTCTTCTTCTTCTTTTTCTTTGTTATTATTCTTTTCCGCAAACAACCACATTTTTGAGGCACTAAACATGAACGAAAACTCACCAAACTTTGCACGCAGATCGGGCCTGGCGAAAAATTTGATATTTTAAAGTCGCCATACATGATAACAGAAAAAGGGCTCTGTAGCGCCACCTACATAGGTTTAACGGATCCCTGTCCCGCTACGATTGTCCTATGGCTATGAAAATTGTGTGGCACCTGTAGCACATCCAGATGAACAAAAACCTCTTTGATATGTGTCCCCTAAAATAGACAGGAAGTGAGGTATGAGTATTTGAATCTCCAATTTTGGCCCATTTTTGCACATTTACAGGGGTCATACTTTTGCCCGCTTCTCCTACACGGTTAACCCGATTGACTTCAAACTTGGGCTGTACCATCTCAACACCTGGGACAACATCATGGTAAAAAATCTAAAGTTTTTGACATACTATATGACGGTGGCGGGGCATCAAATTTACAGTTTCAAAATTCTTACTTAACTAAGCATTGCCGGTGGTACGTTTAATTGAGAGCCACGAAAATTGGTACACATATGTAACAGACTATGATCTACAAAAAAGCCTGTTGGTGCCATATGCTAAACCTAACAGGAAGTCCGCCAGAGGCGAGGCATCAAATTTTGTGTTTCAAAATTCTTATTTAATGAAGCATTCCCGGCTGTACATTTCACCTAGAGTTACCAACATTTGAAGACATATGTAACAGCCCTCAAGGTACAAAAAACTCTTTTTGAACCATATGCTAAACCGAACAGGAAGTCCGCCATTTTGATTTACTTTGGAACGTGTTGCCATTTTTTGGGCCATTTCATAGGGGTCTTATTTTAACGAACTCCTCCTACAGAGTTTATCCGATCATCTCCAAACTTGGTGTGATTCATCTTAAAATGTTGAAGATGAAAAGTTATTGAAAGCTTTTTATTTCGTCGCACGCTGTTGCCGTGGCATGCACAGATTGCGAAGGAAAAAATTCCCTCTTAATGAAGCATTCCCAGTTGTACGAAGCAGCTAGAGCTACGAAAATTTGGAGACAAATTTAACAGCCCACGATGTACAAAAAAGTCTCTTGGTGCCATGTGCTAAACCCAACAGGAAGTCCCGTAGGGGCCGGTCATCACATTTTGAGGTAAAAAACTCCTCTTTAACGAAGCATTCCCGGTTGTTCGTTTCACCTAGCGCTATGATAATTTAGAGGCATACATAAGAGCCCACGATGTACAAAAAAGTCTCTTGGAACCATCTGCTAAACCAAACAGGAAGTCCGCCATTTTGATTTACGTTGGGATTTGTAGCCATTTTTTGTGGCCTTTTTTAGGGGTCATATTTTAACGAACTCCTCCTACAAAATTTATCCGACTGTCTTCAAACTTGGTGTGCTTCATCTTAAGATGTTTAAGATACAAAGTTATCGGAAGTTATTTATTTTGTCGCACGCCGTTTCATGGCGATGGATTGTTTGCCAAGTAAAATGCTGCTTTTTTTTTTTTGGTCTAAACATGTGCAAAAACTCATGAAACTTTACACACACATCAGGCTTGTCATAAGCATGAATATTTTAGAGATTTCTTATTAAATTTGCAATAAATGCTTCAATAGCGCCCTCTAGACATTTTTATGAAGTCTTTCCGATTATATGATTCAGCTAGATGTGTGAATATTGGCAGGCATGCCTAATATATTCAAAAAGTATTCTATATAGCCATGTGCCAATCCATTTTGATTTTATTTTGTTAATTGTGCATCATTTTTGGCCTTTCCATGAAACTTTACAAACACAAAGCATGGCAAAAACGTTTAAAATTTAGATGGTTTCCTATTTGACAGTACCCCAACATGCCAGTACCCCGACGTGCAAATACCCCAACGTGGCCCGGGTTGCGAGGGCCCTTTATAGCTGCTCGCAGCTCTAGTTCTTCTTATTATTCTTCTCCGCAAACAATCGCATTTTTGAGACACTAAACATGACCGAAAACTCACCAAACTTTACACGCAGATCGGGCCTGGCGAAAAATTTGATATTTTAAAGTCGCCATACATGATAACAGAAAAATGGCTCTGTAGCGCCACCTACATAGGTTTAACGGATCCCTGTCCCGCTACGATTGTCCTATGGGTACGAAAATTGTGTGGCACCTGTAGCACATCCAGATGAACAAAAACCTCTTTGAAGTGTGTACCCTAAAATAGACAGAAAGTGAGGTATGAGTATTTAAATGTCCATTTTTTGCCAATTTTTGCATATTTACAGGGGTCATACTTTTGCCCGCTTCTCCTGCACGGTTAACCCGATTGACTTCAAACTTGGGATGTACCATCTCAACACCTGGGACAACATCATTGTGAAAAATGAAAAGTTTTTGATATACTATATGACGGCGGCGGCGCATAAAATTTAGAGTTGAAAATTTATTACTTCACGAAGCATTGTCGGTTGTACGTTTAATCTAGAGCTACGAAAATTGGTACACATATGTAACAGGCTATGACCTACAAAAAACTCTTTTTGAACCATATGCTAAACCTAACAGGAAGTCCACCATTTTGATTTATTTTGGAACGTGTTGCCATTTTTTTGGCCATTACATTGGGGTCTTATTTTAACGAACTCCTCCTACAGTGTTTATCCGATCATCTTCAAACTTGGTGTGATTCATCTTAAGATGTTGAAGATGAAAAGTTATTGAAAGCTTTGTATTCGTCGCACGCTGTTGTCATGGCATGCACTGTTTTTAAAGGAAAAAAAATATCCTTAAAGAAGCATTCCCATTTGTACGAAGCAGCTAGAGCTACGAAAATTTGTAGACATATGTAACAGCCCAAGATGTACAAAAAAGTATCTTGGTGCACTGTGCTAAACCCAACAGGAAGTCCCCCAGGGGCCGGGCATCACATTTTGAGCTAAAAAACTCCTCTTTAACAAAGCATACCCGGCTGTACGTTTCACATAGAGTAACCAACATTTATAGTGGTATATAACAGCCCTTGAGGTACAAAAAACTCTTTTTGAACCATATGCTAAACCTAACAGGACGTCCGCCATTTTGATTTACTTTGGAATGTGTTGCCATTTTTTTGGGCCATTTCATAGGGGTCATATTTTAACAAACTCCTCCTACAGAGTTTATCCGATCATCTTCAAACTTAGTGTGATTCATCTTAAGATGTTGAAAATGAAAAGTTATTGAACGTTTTTTATTTCGTCACACGCTGTTGTCGTGGCATGCACTTTTTGCAAAGGAAAAAAATCCTTCTTAATGAAGCATTCCCAGTTGTACGAAGCAGCTAGAGCGACGAAAAATTGTAGACATATGTAACAGCCCAGGATGTACAAAAAAAGTCTCTTGGTGCCATGTGCTAAACCCAACAGGAAGTCCCCCAGGGGCCGGGCATCACATTTTGAGCTAAGAAACTCCTCTTTAACGAAGCATTCCCGGTTGTACGTTTCACCTAGCGCTATGATAATTTGCAGGCATACATAAGAGCCCATGATGTACAAAAAAGTCTCTTGGAACCATGTTCTAAACCAAACAGGAAGTCTGCCATTTTGATTTATGATGGGATTTGTTGCCATTTTTTGTGGCCTTTTTCAGGGGTCATATTTTAACAAACCCCTCCTACAAAATTTATCCGACTGTCTTCAAACTTGGTGTGTTTCATCTTAAGATGTTTAAGATGCAAAGTAATCGAAAGTTTTTTATTTTGTAACACGCTGTTGCCATAGCAATGCATTGTTTGTCAAGTGCTGCTTTTTCTTTTTTTTATACACATGAAAACTCATGAAACTTTGCAAACACATCAGACTTGTCATGAACATGAATTTTCAGAGATTTATTGTGCAATTTGCAATAAATAGCGCCCTCTTGACATTTTTATGAAGCATTTCCGATTGTATGATTATGCTAGACCTACAAAAAAGTATTATGTAGCCATTTGCCAAACCAAAGAGGAAGTCCGCTATTTTGATTTTATTTTGGGAATTATACATCATTTTTGGCCTTTTTCATTAAACTTTGCACAGACAAGGCATGGAAAAAACTAACATTTTAAATGGTCCTTGTTCCATGTAAAAGTACCCCAACGTGCCAGTACCCTGACGTGCAAGTAACCCAACGTTGTGCTCAATAGCGCCCTCTATGCATTTTTATGGAGCATTTCCAATTGTATGATTCAAGCGATACACAACTAAAGATGACTTGACCTAGATTTGTGAAAACTGGGAGGCATACCTATTAGCTTAAGACCTACAAAAAGTATTCTATAGCCGTATGCTAAACCTAAAAGGAAGTCCGCCAATTTGAATTTATTTTGGGAATTGCGCACCATATTTAGCGTTTTGATTAAACTTTGCACACACAAGGCTTGTCAAAAACATTTTAGATGGTCCTTGTCCTATTTGACAGTACCCCAACGTGCCAGTACCCCGACGTGCAAGTACCCCAACGTGGCCCGGGTTGCGAGGGCCCTTTATAGCTGCTCGCAGCTCTAGTTATTCTTCTTCTTTTTATTTGTTATTATTCTTTTCCGCAAACAATCACATTTTTGAGACACTAAACGTGAACGAAAACTCACCAAACTTTACACGCAGATCGGGCCTGGCGAAAAATTTGATATTTTAAAGTCGCCATACATGATAACAGAAAAATGGCTCTGTAGCGCCACCTACATAGCTTATACGGATCCCTGTCCCGCTACGATTGTCCTACGGCTATGAAAATTGTGTGGCACCTGTAGCATATCCAGATGAACAAAAACCTCTTTGATCTGTGTACCCTAAAATATACAGGAAGTGAGATATGAGTATTTAAATGTCCAATTTTGGCCAATTTTTGCACATTTACAGGGGTCATACTTTTGTCCGCTTCTCCTACACGGTTAATCCGATTGACTTCAAACTTGGGATGTACCATCTCAAGACCTGGGACAACACCATGGTAAAAAATCTAAAGTTTTTGACATACTATATGACGGTGGCGGGGCATCAAATTTACAGTTTCAAAATTCTTACTTAACGAAGCATTGCCGGTGGTACGTTTAACCTAGAGCTATGAAAATTGGTACACATATGTAACAGACTATGATCTACAAAAAAGCCTGTTGGTGCCATATGCTAAACCTAACAGGAAGTCCGCCAGAGGCGAGGCATCAAATTTTGTGTTTCAAAATTCTAACTTAATGAAGCATTCCCGGCTGTACATTTCACCTCGAGTTACCAAAATTTGAAGACATATGTAACAGCCCTCAAGGTACAAAAAACTCTTTTTGAACCATATGCTAAACCGAACAGGAAGTCCGCCATTTTGATTAACTTTGGAACGTGTTGCCATTTTTTGGGCCATTTCATAGGGGTCTTATTTTAACGAACTCCTCCTACAGAGTTTATCCGATCATCTCCAAACTTGGTGTGATTCATCTTAAGATGTTGAAGATGAAAAGTTATTGAAAGCTTTTTATTTCGTCGCACGCTGTTGCCGTGGCATGCACAGTTTGCAAAGGAAAAAATTCCTTCTTAATGAAGCATTCCCAGTTGTACGAAGCAGCTAGAGCTACGAAAATTTGGAGACAAATGTAACAGCCCACGATGTACAAAAAAAGTCTCTTGGTGCCATGTGCTAAACCCAACAGGAAGTCCCTTGGGGCCGGGCATCACATTTTGAGCTAAAAAACTCCTCTTTAACGAAGCATTCCCGGTTGTACTTTTCTAGCGCTATGATAATTTGGAGGCATACATAAGAGCCCACGATGTACAAAAAAGTCTCTTAGAACCATATGCTAAACCAAACAGGAAGTCCGGCATTTTGATTTACGCCTTTTTTAGGGGTCACATTTTAACGAACTCCTACGAAATTTATCCGACTGTCTTCCAACTTGGTGTGTTTCATCTTAAGATGTTTAAGATGCAAAGTTATCGAAAGTTTTTTTTATTTTGTTGCAAGCCGTTCCCATAGCGATGCATTATTTGCCAAGTAAAATGCTGCTTTTTTTTTTTTTGTCTAAACGAGCGAAAACTCATGAAACTTTACACACACATCAGACTTGTCATAAACATGAATATTTTAGAGATTTCTTGTGCAATTTGCAATAAATGGATCAATAGCGCCTTATAGACATTTTTATGAAGCTTTTGGAAATGTATGATTCAGCTAGATTTGTAAAAATTGGGATACCTATCAGCCTAAGACTGACAAAAAAGTTTCTAAAGCCATATGCTAAACCAAACAGGAAGTCTGCCATTTTGATTTACTTTGCTATTTGTAGCCATTTTTTGGGGCCTTTTATAGGCCTCATATTTTCTACAAAACTTATCAGATCGTCTTCATTCTTTGGCGTGTTTCATCTGAAGATATTTAAGATGAAAAGTTATTGAAATTGTTTGTCACGCCTTTGCTCTAGCGATGCATTGTTTGCAAAGAAAAATGCTTTTTTTTTTTGAAAGTCTAAACATGAGTGAAAACTCAAAACTTTGCACACAGATCAGACCTCTCAAGAACATGAATATTTTAGAGATTTGTTGTGCAATTTGTAATAAATGGCTCAATAGCGCCCTCTAGACATTTTTTATGAAGTATTTCCGATTATATGATTCAGCTAGATGTGTGAATATTTGGAGGCACACCTATCAGTCTAATACCTACAAAAATTATTCTATAGCCATGTGCCAAACCATTTTGATTTTATTTTGTTAATTGTGCATCATTTTTGGCCTTTCCATGAAACTTTGCAAGCACAAAGCATGGCAAAAACATTTACAATTTAGACGGTTTCCTATGAAACAGTACCCCAACATGTCAGTACCCCGATGTGCAAGTACCCCAATGTGGCCCGGGTTGCGAGGGCCCTTTATAGCTGCTCGCAGCTCTAGCTCTTCTTCTTTTTCTTTGTTATTATTCTTTTCCGCAAACAACCACATTTTTGAGGCACTAAACATGAACGAAAACTCACCAAACTTTACACGCAGATCGGGCCTGGCGAAAAATTTGATATTTTAAAGTCGCCATACATGATAACAGAAAAATGGCTCTGTAGCGCCACCTACATAGGTTTAACGGATCCCTGTCCCGCTACGATTGTCCTATGGCTACGAAAATTGTGTGGCACCTGTAGCACATCCAGATGAACAAAAACCTCTTTGATATGTGTACCCTAAAATAGACAGGAAGTGAGGTATGAGTATTTGAATGTCCAATTTTGGCCCATTTTTGCACATTTACAGGGGTCATACTTTTGCCCGCTTCTCCTACACGGTTAACCCGATTGACTTCAAACTTGGGCTGTACCATCTCAACACCTGGGACAACATCATGGTAAAAAATCTAAAGTTTTTGACATACTATATGACGGTGGCGGGGCATCAAATTTACAGTTTCAAAATTCTTACTTAACAAAGCATTGCCGGTGGTACGTTTAATTGAGAGC
Source organism: Festucalex cinctus (assembly GCF_051991245.1). NCBI lineage: Eukaryota > Metazoa > Chordata > Actinopteri > Syngnathiformes > Syngnathidae > Festucalex > Festucalex cinctus. The sequence continues at coordinate 28,187,125 of NC_135416.1, read as the reverse complement.
CACGAAAATTGGTACACATATGTAACAGACTATGATCTACAAAAAAGCCTGTTGGTGCCATATGCTAAACCTAACAGGAAGTCCGCCAGAGGCGAGGCATCAAATTTTGTGTTTCAAAATTCTTATTTAATGAAGCATTCCCGGCTGTACATTTCAACTAGAGTTACCAACATTTGAAGACATATGTAACAGCCCTCAAGGTACAAAAAACTCTTTTTGAACCATATGCTAAACCGAACAGGAAGTCCGCCATTTTGATTTACTTTGGAACGTGTTGCCATTTTTTGGGCCATTTCATAGGGGTCTTATTTTAACGAACTCCTCCTACAGAGTTTATCCGATCATCTCCAAACTTGGTGTGATTCATCTTAAAATGTTGAAGATGAAAAGTTATTGAAAGCTTTTTATTTCGTCGCACGCTGTTGCCGTGGCATGCACAGTTTGCAAAGGAAAAAATTCCCTCTTAATGAAGCATTCCCAGTTGTACGAAGCAGCTAGAGCTACGAAAATTTGGAGACAAATTTAACAGCCCACGATGTACAAAAAAGTCTCTTGGTGCCATGTGCTAAACCCAACAGGAAGTCCCGTAGGGGCCGGTCATCACATTTTGAGGAAAAAACTCCTCTTTAACGAAGCATTCCAGGTTGTACGTTTCACCTAGCGCTATGATAATTTAGAGGCATACATAAGAGCCCACGATGTACAAAAAAGTCTCTTGGAACCATCTGCTAAACCAAACAGGAAGTCCGCCATTTTGATTTACGTTGGGATTTGTAGCCATTTTTTGTGGCCTTTTTTAGGGGTCATATTTTAACGAACTCCTCCTACAAAATTTATCCGACTGTCTTCAAACTTGGTGTGCTTCATCTTAAGATGTTTAAGATACAAAGTTATTGAAAGTTATTTATTTTGTCGCACGCCGTTTCATGGCGATGCATTGTTTGCCAAGTAAAATGCTGCTTTTTTTTTTTTTGGTCTAAACATGTGCAAAAACTCATGAAACTTTACACACACATCAGGCTTGTCATAAGCATGAATATTTTAGAGATTTCTTATTAAATTTGCAATAAATGCTTCAATAGCGCCCTCTAGACATTTTTATGAAGTCTTTCCGATTATATGATTCAGCTAGATGTGTGAATATTGGCAGGCATGCCTAATATATTCAAAAAGTATTCTATATAGCCATGTGCCAATCCATTTTGATTTTATTTTGTTAATTGTGCATCATTTTTGGCCTTTCCATGAAACTTTACAAACACAAAGCATGGCAAAAACGTTTAAAATTTAGATGGTTTCCTATTTGACAGTACCCCAACATGCCAGTACCCCGACGTGCAAATACCCCAACGTGGCCCGGGTTGCGAGGGCCCTTTATAGCTGCTCGCAGCTCTAGTTCTTCTTATTATTCTTCTCCGCAAACAATCGCATTTTTGAGACACTAAACGTGACCGAAAACTCACCAAACTTTACACGCACATCAGGCCTGGCGAAAAATTTGATATTTTAAAGTCGCCATACATGATAACAGAAAAATGGCTCCTTAGCGCCCCCTACATAGGTTAAACGGATCCCTGTCCCGCTACGATTGTCCGACGGCTATGAAAATTGTGTGACACCTGTAGCACATCCCAATGAACAAAAACCTCTTTGAAGTGTGTACCCTAAAATAGACAGAAAGTGAGGTATGAGTATTTAAATGTCCAATTTTTGCCAATTTTTGCACATTTACAGGGGTCATACTTTTGCCCGCTTCTCCTACACGGTTAACCCGATTGACTTCAAACTTGGGATGTACCATCTCAACACCTGGGACAACATCATTGTGAAAAATGAAAAGTTTTTGATATACTATATGACGGCGGCGGCGCATCAAATTTAGAGTTTAAAAATTCTTACTTCACGAAGCATTGCCGGTTGTACGTTTAATCTAGAGCTACGAAAATTGGTACACATATGTAACAGGCTATGACCTACAAAAAACTCTTTTTGAACCATATGCTAAACCTAACAGGAAGTCCACCATTTTGATTTATTTTGGAACGTGTTGCCATTTTTTTGGCCATTTCATTGGGGTCTTATTTTAACGAACTCCTCCTACAGTGTTTATCCGATCATCTTCAAACTTGGTGTGATTCATCTTAAGATGTTGAAGATGAAAAGTTATTGAAAGCTTTGTATTTCGTCGCACGCTGTTGTCATGGCATGCACTTTTTGCAAAGGAAAAAAATCCTTCTTAATGAAGCATTCCCAGTTGTACGAAGCAGCTAGAGCGACGAAAAATTGTAGACATATGTAACAGCCCAGGATGTACAAAAAAGTCTCTTGGTGCCATGTGCTAAACCCAACAGGAAGTCCCCCAGGGGCCGGGCATCACATTTTGAGCTAAAAAAACTCCTCTTTAACGAAGCATTCCCTGTTGTACGTTTCACCTAGCGCTATGATAATTTGCAGGCATACATAAGAGCCCATGATGTACAAAAAAGTCTCTTGGAACCATGTGCTAAACCAAATAGGAAGTCTGCCATTTTGATTTATGATGGGATTTGTTGCCATTTTTTGTGGCCTTTTTCAGGGGTCATATTTTAACGAACCCCTCCTACAAAATTTATCCGACTGTCTTCAAACTTGGTGTGTTTCATCTTAAGATGTTTAAGATGCAAAGTAATCGAAAGTTTTTTATTTTGTAACACGCTGTTGCCATAGCAATGCATTGTTTGTCAAGTGCTGCTTTTTTTTTTTTTTATATACACATGAAAACTCATGAAACTTTGCAAACACATCAGACTTGTCATGAACATGAATTTTCAGAGATTTATTGTGCAATTTGCAATAAATAGCGCCCTCTAGACATTTTTATGAAGCATTTCCGATTGTATGATTATGCTAGACCTACAAAAAAGTATTATGTAGCCATTTGCCAAACCAAAGAGGAAGTCCGCTATTTTGATTTTATTTTGGGAATTATACATCATTTTTGGCCTTTTTCATTAAACTTTGCACAGACAAGGCATGGAAAAAACTAACATTTTAAATGGTCCTTGTTCCATTTAACAGTTGTCAAGTGCTGCTTTTTTTTTTTTTTATACACATGAAAACTCATGAAACTTTGCAAACACATCAGACTTGTCATGAACATGAATTTTCAGAGATTTATTGTGCAATTTGCAATAAATAGCGCCCTCTAGACATTTTTATGAAGCATTTCCGATTGTATGATTATGCTAGACCTACAAAAAAGTATTATGTAGCCATTTGCCAAACCAAAGAGGAAGTCCGCTATTTTGATTTTATTTTGGGAATTATACATCATTTTTGGCCTTTTTCATTAAACTTTGCACAGACAAGGCATGGAAAAAACTAACATTTTAAATGGTCCTTGTTCCATGTAACAGTACCCCAACGTGCCAGTACCCTGACGTGCAAGTAACCCAACGTTGTGCTCAATAGCGCCCTCTATGCATTTTTATGGAGCATTTCCAATTGTATGATTCAAGACACAACTAAAGATGACTTGACCTAGATTTGTGAAAACTGGGAGGCATACCTATTAGCTTAAGACCTACAAAAAGTATTCTGTATCCGTATGCTAAACCTAAAAGGAAGTCCGCCATTTTGAATTTATTTTGGGAATTGCGCACCATATTTTGCGTTTTGATTAAACTTTGCACACACAAGGCTTGTCAAAAACATTTTAGATGGTCCTTGTCCTATTTGACAGTACCCCAACGTGCCATTACCCCGACGTGCAAGTACCCCAACGTGGCCCGGGTTGCGAGGGCCCTTTATAGCTGCTCGCAGCTCTAGTTATTATTATTTTTTATTTTTTATTTTATTTTTTTTGGGGGGGGGGGGAATATTTTCTTCTTCCTGGACATAGCAAAAAAATTTGATTATTATTATGATGATGATGATTATTATTATTTATAATAATAATAATAATAATAATAATAATAATATATTATATTATATTACATAAAAAAGGAGGGTAATAACTGTAAAAAAAAATAAAATAAAAAAATAAAGACGCTAATAAAAAGAGTGAATGGGAAAGTTTTGCAAAGCGATACTCTACTACTCGCTCCTGGTGGTGTTTTACAAGTATGCTAATTGTCTTTCTGTTGACGGACAGTTCAAGAGCCCATTAAGCTTTGTATTGTACTAATTATATAACACTAACTCAACATAACATTTGTTAGGTGAAATTAATCTTATTGCTCAAATTGTTTCAAATTGTTGTAGTTTTATGGTTATAATCACACCATCACAACACATACCATTGCTGGAGCCCTTCTGTAGTGGTGTCACAAAAAGCTAAGGAAGTTGGAGGGGGCTGAATCACACATCTGGAGTTGATCCTTTTAGATGTCACTGCACTCAAGTCTCATGAGATTTGCTGATCTGGTTTTACATGTCGTCACCCATAATGAGTTTCTGAATTCCTGGTTTGGTTTGACATAAACCACATATTTTTCCAATTTTGCTGCAAATTGGACCACTTGGGGTGTTGGATTTTGGAAGTTCATCAAACAATTTTATGTGCTGCAGGTGGGCCCAAACTAGGGTTGCCAACTGTCTCGTGTTAGCCAGGACGCCCCGTATTTTGCGCTAAATTGTTATGTCCCGCACGGGATCTCAAAAGTTCCGTAAAATAATTCTCAATTCTTCCATGGAATAAAGCAAATGGCAACTTTGCCATTTTTGGACCACGGCTGCTCCCGTAGCCAATAAAATGAGTCGCTGGGTATGACGTTATGTGGAGATCTTGCCTAGTAAGAGAGGCAACTAGAGAGAGAGAGAGAGAGAGAGAGAGAGAGAGAGAGAGAGAGAGAGAGAGAGGCACTTCCTGGTTTTGTCACAGCTTCATGTTGATCGAGGATCGAAGATCGAAGATCGAAGATCGAAGACTGTGGACCGCTTCCATGCACTGACGTGACACTTCGGCAAACTGAGGGAGGAGGCTGATGGCTTTTATTGCAGGTGATAATTGGTGGCAGGTGGCGACAATCAAGGGCGGGGACCGGTAATGAGCGGGGAGCAGGAAGGGCAAGTGACCTGGGCTGAGAAGGGAGTTAGTGATTTTCAAAGTAAACAGGAAATAAGTCACCAAAATAAAAGCATGAGCCGTCACGCTGGTGGCGGCGTGACAGTATGACGTTACATTATGATGGCCTGCAGTAAGGATTAAAGGGAATGTACAAACTTTGTGCATTTTGAATTTAATCAGAATATACACTGATTTCATCATCATGCTCACACCACCATGACACCGTGCCGTGCACCTGTCCCTTATTTCGGGATGAGAACTTTGACAACACTCAAAGCACCGAACGGGACCACGGAACACCCTGGATTGGTCGCCAGGAGTTCGAAAAGCCATTCACACCTATGGCCAATTTCGAGTCTTCAGTGCATCTATGAAGCATGCTTTCAGGTTGTTGTTGTTGAAGTAGGAGAACATGCTAACACCGTTGGATTTGAGATTTCTAACCAGAACCTCCCGATAGTGAGGTATACTCGCAAACCACACTCCACTGGTCTGCCCTGCTATAAAACCAATCACACACTCTTAAAACTGCTGGTCAAAAGCCACCCAAATTGGGTGAAATAGCTAACCTATGTTGGATTAGCATTAGGTTGAGGATGTGATCCAGCACAATGGGTCAATACTGATGAGTTAAAGCTTCAGAGAAAAAGATTATCAGGTTATCATAATCGCTGTGGTTAAAATTAACACATTTGATTACCAATATAATCTAAGTAAAAAAAAGAAAGAGAAACCTTACTTGTAATGACACAAGTCACATGCATGACATGTTTGTCACAGTTTTTACATCAGATACCCTCTCATTTTCCATGTGTGGGTCTCCACTCTGGCTGGGATTTGAACCTCAATCCAGGTGTCCAAACTCAGCAGTGTTACTCACCAGTGTTAATTTTGACAAGAAATTTTAGTTTAGTTTTAGTTATAGTCTTGATTAAAATGAAAGTTTTAGTCATAATTTAGTCATCTGGTTGTATTTTAGTTTTAATCCAATTTTAGTCGACGGAAATAAAGAGTAATTTTAGTCGACTAAATTGACAGTTTAGTCGATATTTTCCTTCAGCATACATTTCAACTTTTATATAGAAAATTAAAACACACCTATTTGTAACTGTAGTTTTACACGCAAGACACATTTACTACAACAGTGTCTTTCTTAATTGTGAAACATGAAACATGTTGAACTGACAATAATTTTCACCTAAATAAGAAAAAGTGATTAATCTTACAGATGCACAATGAAATAAATCAAATTAAATTAATTAATTTAATTAAATTACATAAGAAAAAAGTACAGTGAACACTGAACAGTTTCTGAGTGGTTCTTTTCTCCAACCCACGTTTCATTCCTTCTGATTGAATTGTGTGAATTTTCGTCACTGTATTGTTGTGTCATTGACGAAATTGTCAGTCAATTTATCCAAATCTTCAACTCTTTCTGCTGGGTCAAAAATATTTAATCCAACCTTGGATAACTAATAGTAACCCAATCTGCTCAAAATCCACAGCTACCTAGCGAGCGGCTCAGAAAACAACCCAGTATTTTTAGTGTGCAGTTAAAAAAAAAAAAAAAAAAAAAGTCTTGGCCTGTGAAATTTTCACTTACAGACCACGCAAAGTAGAGCCTGTCAAGATGATCCTGGCAACTGCTGTGATACTGATTGACCTCCAATGTATTTGTTTATGTAAATAACCAATAATATCTGACAACAATAAGAAACAGCTTTTGCGAAGCATTCAGCAGATGCAGCTAATGTTTACGCACTCCCTGTTGAAATTGTGGAAGATGTGAACCAGCTTCTTATGTAAACATGTCAGTGAGAGGTTGAAGCGCTTTTGTTCGTGCGTCAGAGGCAGGTAGCCGTGTTGACGATGTGACCTGTGACCGCAACACTTGGCTGACTCACAAGCAAATACGTACGTACGTTCGTACGCACGCACATCACATGATGTGTTCCATTAACAATCAGCTGTGTTTACGGATTTTGTGCTTGGTTTCTAATGACACTTACCATCTCCCACTGAATATTAAAATGAGGCCAACAACAACATCTTTCTTTCTTTCTTTCTTTCTTTCTTTCTTTCTTTCTTTCTTTCTTTCTTTCTTTCTTTTTTTCTAACTACAGTATATGAAAGGAGTGCACTTACATTGCAGCTCCATAAGACGGGACCTGAATCGGTGTCTAGTACAATGTGCTTGATGTAGAATAGACTGAGGTTTGAGGTCATGAAGGGCACAGGCGTGCTGTATAGTAAATAGAACACGGACTAGCACATGATAAAATAAAATTAGATAATTCAGACGTCGATAAACTGAAGCTTGGATACAAAATTGTGAGGGCAAGTTCTTACATGTCTCATAGAATCTGTCAACTGTGTAAGGGAAATCGGTCCAATTAATTATTAAATCAACAATTGTTAATTATTAAATTAATAATCAATTGGCTCATTAATTGAAGGAGACTCAAACTTAATATTTAAATTAAGTTGAGCTTGCCTGCGGAGCACCACATCTCTTTTTGATAATTTTATCAGGATAACAGATGAGAACCTCGTTGAATCAGTCATTAAAATGAAGGTTGTGCCCTTACTACAATTTTGTGAGTTCTTTGTTCAGCTTAGAGGTCACTATAAATTGATGAAACACACACACAGTAAACCAGGTTTTGAGTTTTGTGCACGTTTATTCTCTAACCTAGGTGGGATAATCTACTTAGAATTTAAAGAAGCAAAACTAACTACTATGATAGGAAATGAAACGAGAACTAAAATAATAAAAATAATCAAATGAGAAGAAAAGAAGAAAAGAGAAACGGTCTTAACCAAGGTGATGGATTTCTTAAATCAAACCAACATGGGACCCACAATCAACCTAGTTTGCACCAATTTGTAATCTGACGAAGGCCTGCAGTTGCACTTACAGATGGGGTTGGTCTGAGAAGCAGGACCCTGGATGGAGACTCGCCAAGCCCGTTTGAAGATGGAATGGAGAAGGTTCAGTTCAGGAGAGGGAGAGACAGGTCGTCCGGCTGGCCAACTGAGCGTCACGGGGTCAACCTTCTGGCTGGGAAGAGGCCCTCTTGGTTGAGGCCTCAGGGTGCCTGGAAAAGCACCATCCGTTGAGCCTTTGCAGGGACTAAAAGCAGCGTGTTTCGCTGCGCCTGTCGCTACACGCGATGGCTTCTGTGCGTTGCCGTATGCTGGAGGTTAAGCTAGCTGGGCTAGCCCTTTGTTTGGCAGCAGGAACAGAAAGGCCAGGGGCCCAAAAGAGAGGAGCCAAAGAGCAGCGGAAAGAGCGGGAGCCAAAGAGGAAGCCAAAGAGGGAGCAGCAAGCAGGGAGCGTGCTTTTAAATTGGGAGGGCGGCGGCCTCCACACCAGGGGTCCGGTAAGACCAAAGTGGAAAGTTACCAGCTTGGAGAGGGTTTTGGTAGAGACTAATCAGATTGAATCTGGATCCCATGTTTGTTGAGATTCTAAGGTCAGAATTCAATCAATGCAACACGTACAATTGAATACCTCAAATGAAATGTTACCTAGCTTACACTGTTAAAATGTGCATACACATGAAAGTTTAGTGGAGAATCTGCCACTGCAATGGAACATTTTCATGACATTTCATGGAGTCAACATTTCACAAATGGCAAACAACATTTCATAATTCATTGTTCTGTTGCAAAATAAGAAAGTCAAGTTTCTAAGAAGGCTTTTACTGTTCCGACTTGTGTGTGTGTGTGTGTGTGTGCGTGTGCGCGTGTCAGTCAGAACATGTGTGGCTGTTGTGGGGGATGTTCTTGTCCTCCCCACTCCCCACGGTGGCATGTCCAGGAAACAGGAGTGGAGGTCCTTTGGAACTGAGGTTGCAAAAAGCTACAACCGGCCGATAATCGTTACAACTGTCAGTTGTCATATTCACGGAGAAAATTAAGGCTTGTGAGGAAGACAACCAGAAAGCTGAAAATGATAAACAGATTCAAACTATTTTCAAAATATTTTCTCTCAGGCTATTTGGAGCAAATATGATAGAGTGATAATATAATAGAGTGAAGAGTTTGAATATTTGTGCCAGAGGAATGAATAATAACAATGAAAAAAGCATGAAAAAGTCAAAAGCCAAATTGTGGGGGACGATCATGCTTCAGGAAAAACAAACAAAACTAGAGCTGCGAGCAGCTATAAAGGGCCCTCGCAGCCCGGGCCACGTTGGAGTCCTTGCACGTTGGGGTACTTGCACGTTAGGGTACTGGCACATTGGGGTACTGGCATATTGGAAGCAAAATTTCTTTGAAAATGGCATAATAAACGTTTACATGTAGAATATTTTTTTTGCCAGTGTGTGTCAAGCTCAACGGGTTTTGGTGATTGTTAAGACCTGCAAAAATCAGCGTCCTTTTTTATTTTTAGGCAATGAGTTGCCCTGATTGGTATTTTTTGTAAAAGTGTATATATACATCATCGCTCGTTGTACTCATTGCACAATGTTACTTTTATTGTCCAAAGGGGCAATCAAAAATGAATAAAACAAAATGGAAACGTACATACGTTTGGATCGGTGTGAAGCCAGTGAACAATTTGAGTGGTGGAAACTAAAAGAATATTCAGAAATGACTTAGTCATCACACTTAGAATGAGTTTACATTTTTTTGTACAAAATACCGTATGTGGTTTTTTTTTTTAATATAAGCCTCAAGGGCTAGGTGGCGCTGTATTTATAACTGAATGTTGTCATCGAGATACCTTCAGGCCTTGATTATAAGCATACATGTAAAGTGTGGGATTTTTTTTGGAGCATGTACCGTGGAGTTATTAAGCATATCCTTCATTCACGATATTGCTTTTAATGTCCACAGAGGCTATCAAAAATAAATAAAAATATATATATGTTTGGATAAGTCTGATGCCAGTGAACATTTTGAGTGGTGGAAACTAAAAGAATATTCATAAATGACTTAGTTATCACACTTAGAATGAGTTTACATTTTTTGTACAAAATACCGTATGTGGGGTATTTTTTTTTTATGCCTCAAGGGCTAGGTGGCGCTGCATATATAACTGAATGTTGTCATAGAGATAGCTTCAGGCCTTGACGATAAACATACATGTCAAGTTTGGGATTTTTTGGAGCATGTACCGGGGAGTTATTAAGCATATCCTTTTTCAGTGCGAAACACAAATTTTGATGCCCCGCCTTCATCATATAGTATTTCGAAAGGTCAAGATTTTTCCCCCTGTCGTTGGCTCAGGTCTTGACATGGTCCAGGTCAAGTCTTAACTCAGTCAGATGAAACGTGTAGGAGAAGTGGGCAAAAGTCTGCGCCCTGTGAATGTGCAAAAATTGTCAAAAATGGGACATTCAAAAATTCGTAGCTCACTTCCTGTTCATTTTAGCATATGGGTCCAAGAGACTTTTTTGTAGGTCTTGGGCTCCCTCATACACCTAAAAATATTCGTCGTTCTTGCTTAAACGTACAACCGGGGCTGCTTCGTTAAAAACTTCTAGGGGGCGCTATTGAGTCATTTTTGTAAAAATAGCACAATCAACAATAAAATATTGCTCATTTTACCAGGCCAGATGTGTGTGCCAAGTTTCATGAGTTTCTGTGCATGTTTAGACCCTCAAAACTGGCGTTGTTTTCTTGGCGAACAGCGCTTAGCCACACCCACAGCAATTCGCGAAAACTCACAAACTTCGTGTTGTGACATCATGAAGGCCGAAACCCTCATCTGAGCAAATATGAGGTAGGTCCAGTTAACGTGTTTGGAGAAAAACGTAGAAGAAAATTCGTAATAAAAAAAATTGCCACTAGGTGGCGCTATCATTAGATGAAATATAAGTCAGTAGATGTCTTTAGGGCTGGACTCTCATCAAATGTGTGAAATTTTGAGAAGATAGGATCATCTCGGTCAAGTTAATGCAGCTTTTATTTTCACGAAAAATCTTCAGACTTTGCGTCACCGTAGCGGCCACGCCCTTTGGCGAAAAGTTACAATATTCGGTGTGGGGCATGATCAACATCTTAAGCCTTTTCTGACCAATTTTCAAATGGATCCCTTCAACAAGCTCAGCACAGTAGCTAAAAACGTAAAGTATGACATTTATTGTAACCACTAGGTGGCGCTATATGTATAACTGAATTTTATCATATAGATGTTTTCAGGCCGTGACTATTACGTTGCCTGAGAAGTTTGAGATTTTTTGGAGCTTGAACATGGGAGTTATTAAGCATTTGCTCTTTCTGGACAAATGAAATTTTAAAGGCAATATTTGATGCCCCGCCCCCGTCATATAGTATTTCAAAAAGGCAAGATGTTTTGCCCAGTTTTTCTCTCAGGTCTTGAGATGATAAATGCCAAGTTTGAAGTCAATTGGATGAAAAATGTTTGCAAAGGCGGAAAAAGCATGACCACAGTGAATGTGCCAAAATAGGCCAAAATTGGACATAAAAAAATTCATAAGCTCACTTCCTGTACATTTTAGCTACATGGTCCCAATAGACTTTTTTGTGCGTCTCGGGGTGCTACACGTGCCTGCCAATTTTTGATGCTCTAGCTCAAACGTGCCGGGCTTGGTTTTTATTTTTCTACGCTAGGGGGCGCTTTCGAGTCGCATTGTTATGACGACTTAATAATATCAAATTTTTCGCCGGGCCTGAGGAGTGTGCAAAGTTCGGTGAGTTTTCGTGAATGTTTAGGTACCCAAAATCGCGATCGTTTGCGGAGAATAAAGAAGAATAATAATAACTAGAGCTGCGAGCAGCTATAAAGGGCCCTCGCAGCCCGGGCCACGTTGGAGTCCTTGCACGTTGGGGTACTTGCACGTTAGGGTACTGGCACGTTGGGGTACTGGCATATTGGAAGCAAAATTTCTTTGAAAATGGCATAATAAACGTTTACATGTAGAATATTTTTTTTGCCAGTGTGTGTCAAGCTCAACGGGTTTTGGTGATTGTTAAGACCTGCAAAAATCAGCGTCCTTTTTTATTTTTAGGCAATGAGTTGCCCTGATTGGTATTTTTTGTAAAAGTGTATATATACATCATCGCTCGTTGTACTCATTGCACAATGTTACTTTTATTGTCCAAAGGGGCAATCAAAAATGAATAAAACAAAATGGAAACGTACATACGTTTGGATCGGTGTGAAGCCAGTGAACAATTTGAGTGGTGGAAACTAAAAGAATATTCAGAAATGACTTAGTCATCACACTTAGAATGAGTTTACATTTTTTTGTACAAAATACCGTATGTGTTTTTTTTTTTTTTATATAAGCCTCAAGGGCTAGGTGGCGCTGTATTTATAACTGAATGTTGTCATCGAGATACCTTCAGGCCTTGATTATAAGCATACATGTCAAGTGTGGGATTTTTTTTGGAGCATGTACCGTGGAGTTATTAAGCATATCCTTCATTCACGATATTGCTTTTAATGTCCACAGAGGCTATCAAAAATAAATAAAAATATATATATGTTTGGATAAGTCTGATGCCAGTGAACATTTTGAGTGGTGGAAACTAAAAGAATATTCATAAATGACTTAGTTATCACACTTAGAATGAGTTTACATTTTTTGTACAAAATACCGTATGTGGGGTATTTTTTTTTTATGCCTCAAGGGCTAGGTGGCGCTGCATATATAACTGAATGTTGTCATAGAGATAGCTTCAGGCCTTGACGATAAACATACATGTCAAGTTTGGGATTTTTTGGAGCATGTACCGGGGAGTTATTAAGCATATCCTTTTTCAGTGCGAAACACAAATTTTGATGCCCCGCCTTCATCATATAGTATTTCGAAAGGTCAAGATTTTTCCCCCTGTCGTTGGCTCAGGTCTTGACATGGTCCAGGTCAAGTCTTAACTCAGTCAGATGAAACGTGTAGGAGAAGTGGGCAAAAGTCTGCGCCCTGTGAATGTGCAAAAATTGTCAAAAATGGGACATTCAAAAATTCGTAGCTCACTTCCTGTTCATTTTAGCATATGGGTACAAGAGACTTTTTTGTAGGTCTTGGGCTCCCTCATACACCTAAAAATATTCGTCGTTCTTGCTTAAACGTACAACCGGGGCTGCTTCGTTAAAAACTTCTAGGGGGCGCTATTGAGTCATTTTTGTAAAAATAGCACAATCAACAATAAAATATTGCTCATTTTACCAGGCCAGATGTGTGTGCCAAGTTTCATGAGTTTCTGTGCATGTTTAGACCCTCAAAACTGGCGTTGTTTTCTTGGCGAACAGCGCTTAGCCACACCCACAGCAATTCGCGAAAACTCACAAACTTCGTGTTGTGACATCATGAAGGCCGAAACCCTCATCTGAGCAAATATGAGGTAGGTCCAGTTAACGTGTTTGGAGAAAAACGTAGAAGAAAATTCTTAAGAAAAAAAATTGCCACTAGGTGGCGCGATCAGTTAGATGAAATATAAGTTCATAGATGTCTTTAGGGCTGGACTCTCATCAAATGTGTGAAATTTTGAGAAGATAGGATCATCTCGGTCAAGTTAATGCAGCTTTTATTTTCACGAAAAATCTTCAGACTTTGCGTCACCGTAGCGGCCACGCCCTTTGGCGAAAAGTTACAATATTCGGTGTGGGGCATAATCAACATCTTAAGGCTTTTCTGACCAATTTTCAAATGGATCCCTTCAACAAGCTCAGCACAGTAGCTAAAAACGTAAAGTATGACATTTATTGTAACCACTAGGTGGCGCTATATGTATAACTGAATTTGATCATATAGATGTTTTCAGGCCGTGACTATTACGTTGCCTGAGAAGTTTGAGATTTTTTGGAGCTTGAACATGGGAGTTATTAAGCATTTGCTCTATCTGGACAAATGAAATTTTAAAGGCAATATTTGATGCCCCGCCCCCGTCATATAGTATTTCAAAAAGACAAGATGTTTTGCCCAGTTGTTCTCTCAGGTCTTGAGATGATAAATGCCAAGTTTGAAGTCAATTGGATGAAAAATGTTTGCAAAGGGGGAAAAAGCATGACCACAGTGAATGTGCCAAAATAGGCCAAAATTGGACATAAAAAAATTCATAGCTCACTTCCTGTACATTTTAGCTACATGGTCCCAATAGACTTTTTTTTGCGTCTCGGGGTGCTACACGTGCCTGCCAATTTTTGTTGCTCTAGCTCAAACGTGCCGGGCTTGGTTTATATTTTTCTACGCTAGGGGGCGCTATCGAGTCGCATTGTTATGACGACTTAATAATATCAAATTTTTCGCCGGGCCTGAGGAGTGTGCAAAGTTCGGTGAGTTTTCGTGAATATTTAGGTACCCAAAATCGCGATCGTTTGCGGAGAATAAAGAATAATAATAATAATAATAATAATAATAATAATAATAATAATAATAATAATAATTTTTACAAAAACAATAGGGACCTCGCAGCGGTCGCTGCTCGGGCCCTAACTAGAGCTGCGAGCAGCTATAAAGGGCCCTCGCAGCCCGGGCCACGTTGGGGTCCTTGCACGTTGGGGTACTTGCACGTTGGGGTACTGGCACATTGGGGTACTGGCATATTGGAAGCAAAATTTCTTTGAAAATGGCATAATAAACGTTTACATGTAGAATATTTTTTTGCCAGTGTGTGTATCAAGCTCAACGGGTTTTGGTGATTGTTAAGACCTGCAAAAATCAGCGTCCTTTTTTATTTTTAGGCAATGAGTTGCCCTGATTGGTATTTTTTTGTAAAAATGTATATACACATCATCGCTCGTTGTACTCATTGCACAATGTTACTTTTATTGTCCAAAGGGGCAATCAAAAATGAATAAAACAAAATGGAAACGTACATACGTTTGGATCGGTGTGAAGCCAGTGAACAATTTGAGTGGTGGAAACTAAAAGAATATTCATAAATTACTTAGTTATCACACTTAGAATGAGTGTACATTTTTTGTACAAAATACCGTATGTGGGGTATTTTTTATTTTTTTTTATATAAGCCTCAAGGGCTAGGTGGCGCTGTATTTATAACTGAATGTTGTCATAGAGATACCTTCAGGCCTTGATTATAAGCATACATGTCAAGTGTGGGATTTTTTTTGGAGCATGTACCGTGGAGTTATTAAGCATATCCTTCATTCACGATATTGCTTTTAATGTCCATAGAGGCTATCAAAAATAAATAAAAATATATATATGTTTGGATAAGTCTGATGCCAGTGAACATTTTGAGTGGTGGAAACTAAAAGAATATTCATAAATGACTTCGTTATCACACTTACAATGAGTTTACATTTTTTGTACAAAATACCGTATGTGGGGTATTTTTTTTTCATGCCTCAAGGGCTAGGTGGCGCTGCATATATAACTGAATGTTGTCATAGAGATAACTTCAGGCCTTGACGATAAACATACATGTCAAGTTTGGGATTTTTTGGAGCATGTACCGGGGAGTTATCAAGCATATCCTTTTTCATTGTGAAACACAAATTTTGATGCCCCGCCCTCATCATATAGTATTTCGAAAAGTCAAAATTTTTCCCCCTGTCGTTGGCTCAGGTCTTGACATGGTCCAGGCCAAGTCTTAACTCAGTCGGATGAAACGTGTAGGAGAAGTGGGCAAAAGTCTGCCCCCTGTGAATGTGCAAAAATCGTCAAAAATGGGACATTCAAAAATTCGTAGCTCACTTCCTGTTCATTTTAGCATATGGGTACAAGAGACTTTTTTGTAGGTCTTGGGCTCCCTCATACACCTAAAAATATTCGGCGTTCTTGCTTAAACGTACAACCGGGGCTGCTTCGTTAAAAATTTCGAGGGGGCGCTATTGAGTCATTTTTGTAAAAATAGCACAATCAACTATAAAATATTGCTCATTTTACCAGGCCAGATGTGTGTGCCAAGTTTCAGGAGTTTCTGTGCATGTTTAGACCCTCAAAACTGGCGTTGTTTTCTTGGCGAACAGCGCTTAGCCACGCCTACAGCAATTCGCGAAAACTCACAAACTTCGTGTTGTGACATCATGAAGGCCGAAACCCTCCTCTGAGCAAATATGAGGTAGGTCCAGTTAACGTGTTTGGAGAAAAACGTAGAAGAAAATTCGTAAGAAAAAAAATTAACACTAGGTGGCGCTATCAGTTAGATGAAATGTAAGTTAGTAGATGTCTTTTGAGCTGGACTCTCATCAAATGTGTGAAATTTTGAGAAGATAGGATCATCTCGGTCAAGTTAATGCAGCTTTTATTGTCACGAAAAATCTTCAGATTTTGCGTCACCGTAGCGGCCACGCCCTTTGGCGAAAAGTTACAATATTCGGTGTGGGGCATCATCAACATCTTAAGGCTTTTCTGACCAATTTTCAACTGGATCCCTTCAACGAGCTCAGCACAGTAGCTAAAAACGTAAAGTATGACATTTATTGTAACCACTAGGTGGCGCTATATATATGACTGAATTTTGTCATATAGATGTTTTCAGGCCGTGACTATTACGTTGCCTGAGAAGTTTGAGATTTTTTGGAGCTTGTACATGGGAGTTATTCAGCATTTGCTCTTTCTGGAAAAATGAAATTTTAAAGGCAATATTTGATGCCCCGCCCCCGTCATATAGTATTTCGAAAAGGCAAGACTTTTTGTCCAACTGTTCTCTTAGGTCTTGAGATGATAAATGCCAAGTTTGAAGTCAATGGGATGAAAAATGTTTGCATAGGGGGAAAAAGCATGACCACAGTGAATGTGCCAAAATAGGCCAAAGTTGGACATTAAAAAATTCATAGCTCACTTCCTGTACATTTTAGCTACATGGTCCCAATAGACTTTTTTGTGCGTCTCGGGGTGCTACACGTGCCTGCCAATTTTCGTTGCTCTAGCTCAAACGTGCCGGGCTTGGTTTTTATTTTTCTATGCTAGGGGGCGCTATAGAGTCGCGTTGTTATAACGACTTCATAATATCAAATTTTTCGCCGGACCTGAGGAGTGTGCAAAGTTCGGTGAGTTTTCGTGAATATTTAGGTACCCAAAATCGCGATTGTTTGCGGAGAATAAAGAAGAAGAAGAAGAATAATAACTAGAGCTGCGAGCAGCTATAAAGGGCCCTCGCAGCCCGGGCCACGTTGGAGTCCTTGCACGTTGGGGTACTTGCACGTTAGGGTCCTGGCACGTTGGGGTACTGGCATATTGGAAGCAAAATTTCTTTGAAAATGGCATAATAAACGTTTACATGTAGAATATTTTTTTTGCCAGTGTGTGTCAAGCTCAACGGGTTTTGGTGATTGTTAAGACCTGCAAAAATCAGCGTCCTTTTTTATTTTTAGGCAATGAGTTGCCCTGATTGGTATTTTTTGTAAAAGTGTATATATACATCATCGTTCGTTGTACTCATTGCACAATGTTACTTTTATTGTCCAAAGGGGCAATCAAAAATGAATAAAACAAAATGGAAACGTACATACATTTGGATCGGTGTGAAGCCAGTGAACAATTTGAGTGGTGGAAACTAAAAGAATATTCAGAAATGACTTAGTCATCACACTTAGAATGAGTTTACATTTTTTGTACAAAATACCGTATGTGGGTTTTTTTTTTTTATATAAGCCTCAAGGGCTAGGTGGCGCTGTATTTATAACTGAATGTTGTCATCGAGATACCTTCAGGCCTTGATTATGAGCATACATGTCAAGTGTGGGATTTTTTTGGGAGCATGTACCGTGGAGTTATTAAGCATATCCTTCATTCACGATATTGCTTTTAATGTCCACAGAGGCTATCAAAAATAAATAAAAATATATATATGTTTGGATAAGTCTGATGCCAGTGAACATTTTGAGTGGTGGAAACTAAAAGAATATTCATAAATGACTTAGTTATCACACTTAGAATGAGTTTACATTTTTTGTACAAAATACCGTATGTGGGGTATTTTTTTTTTATGCCTCAAGGGCTAGGTGGCGCTGCATATATAACTGAATGTTGTCATAGAGATAGCTTCAGGCCTTGACGATAAACATACATGTCAAGTTTGGGATTTTTTGGAGCATGTACCGGGGAGTTATTAAGCATATCCTTTTTCAGTGCGAAACACAAATTTTGATGCCCCGCCTTCATCATATAGTATTTCGAAAGGTCAAGATTTTCCCCCCTGTCGTTGGCTCAGGTCTTGACATGGTCCAGGTCAAGTCTTAACTCAGTCAGATGAAACGTGTAGGAGAAGTGGGCAAAAGTCTGCGCCCTGTGAATGTGCAAAAATTGTCAAAAATGGGACATTCAAAAATTCGTAGCTCACTTCCTGTTCATTTTAGCATATGGGTCCAAGAGACTTTTTTGTAGGTCTTGGGCTCCCTCATACACCTAAAAATATTCGTCGTTCTTGCTTAAACGTACAACCGGGGCTGCTTCGTTAAAAACTTCTAGGGGGCGCTATTGAGTCATTTTTGTAAAAATAGCACAATCAACAATAAAATATTGCTCATTTTACCAGGCCAGATGTGTGTGCCAAGTTTCATGAGTTTCTGTGCATGTTTAGACCCTCAAAACTGGCGTTGTTTTCTTGGCGAACAGCGCTTAGCCACACCCACAGCAATTCGCGAAAACTCACAAACTTCGTGTTGTGACATCATGAAGGCCGAAACCCTCATCTGAGCAAATATGAGGTAGGTCCAGTTAACGTGTTTGGAGAAAAACGTAGAAGAAAATTCGTAATAAAAAAAATTGCCACTAGGTGGCGCTATCAGTTAGATGAAATATAAGTCAGTAGATGTCTTTAGGGCTGGACTCTCATCAAATGTGTGAAATTTTGAGAAGATAGGATCATCTCGGTCAAGTTAATGCAGCTTTTATTTTCACGAAAAATCTTCAGACTTTGCGTCACCGTAGCGGCCACGCCCTTTGGCGAAAAGTTACAATATTCGGTGTGGGGCATGATCAACATCTTAAGGCTTTTCTGACCAATTTTCAAATGGATCCCTTCAACAAGCTCAGCACAGTAGCTAAAAACGTAAAGTATGACATTTATTGTAACCACTAGGTGGCGCTATATGTATAACTGAATTTTATCATATAGATGTTTTCAGGCCATGACTATTACGTTGCCTGAGAAGTTTGAGATTTTTTGGAGCTTGAACATGGGAGTTATTAAGCATTTGCTCTTTCTGGACAAATGAAATTTTAAAGGCAATATTTGATGCCCCGCCCCCGTCATATAGTATTTCAAAAAGGCAAGATGTTTTGCCCAGTTTTTCTCTCAGGTCTTGAGATGATAAATGCCAAGTTTGAAGTCAATTGGATGAAAAATTTTTGCAAAGGGGGAAAAAGCATGACCACAGTGAATGTGCCAAAATAGGCCAAAATTGGACATAAAAAAATTCATAGCTCACTTCCTGTACATTTTAGCTACATGGTCCCAATAGACTTTTTTGTGCGTCTCGCGGTGCTACACGTGCCTGCCAATTTTTGTTGCTCTAGCTCAAACGTGCCGGGCTTGGTTTTTATTTTTCTACGCTAGGGGGCGCTATCGAGTCGCATTGTTATGACGACTTCATAATATCAAATTTTTCGCCGGGCCTGAGGAGTGTGCAAAGTTTGGTGAGTTTTCGTGAATGTTTAGGTACCCAAAATCGCGATCGTTTGCGGAGAATAAAGAATAATAATAATAACTAGAGCTGCGAGCAGCTATAAAGGGCCCTCGCAGCCCGGGCCACGTTGGGGTCCTTGCACGTTGGGGTACTTGCACATTAGGGTACTGGCACATTAGGGTACTGGCACGTTGGGGTACTGGCATATTGGAAGCAAAATTTCTTTGAAAATGGCATAATAAACGTTTACATGTAGAATATTTTATTTGCCAGTGTGTGTATCAAGCTCAACGGGTTTTGGTGATTGTTAAGACCTGCAAAAATCAGCGTCCTTTTTTATTTTTAGGCAATGAGTTGCCCTGATTGGTATTTTTTGTAAAAGTGTATATATACATCATCGCTCGTTGTACTCATTGCACAATGTTACTTTTATTGTCCAAAGGGGCAATCAAAAATGAATAAAACAAAATGGAAACGTACATACGTTTGGATCGGTGTGAAGCCAGTGAACAATTTGAGTGGTGGAAACTAAAAGAATATTCATAAATGACTTAGTTATCACACTTAGAATGAGTGTACATTTTTTGTACAAAATACCGTATGCGGGGTATTTTTTATTTTTTTTTATATAAGCCTCAAGGGCTAGGTGGCGCTGTATTTATAACTGAATGTTGTCATAGAGATACCTTCAGGCCTTGATTATAAGCATACATGTCAAGTGTGGGATTTTTTTTGGAGCATGTACCGTGGAGTTATTAAGCATATCCTTCATTCACGATATTGCTTTTAATGTCTATAGAGGCTATCAAAAATAAATAAAAATATATATATGTTTGGATAAGTCTGATGCCAGTGAACATTTTGAGTGGTGGAAACTAAAAGAATATTCATAAATGACTTCGTTATCACACTTAGAATGAGTTTACATTTTTTGTACAAAATACCGTATGTGGGGTATTTTTTTTTCATGCCTCAAGGGCTAGGTGGCGCTGCATATATAACTGAATGTTGTCATAGAGATAACTTCAGGCCTTGACGATAAACATACATGTCAAGTTTGGGATTTTTTGGAGCATGTACCGGGGAGTTATCAAGCATATCCTTTTTCATTGTGAAACACAAATTTTGATGCCCCGCCCTCATCATATAGTATTTCGAAAAGTCAAAATTTTTCCCCCTGTCGTTGGCTCAGGTCTTGACATGGTCCAGGCCAAGTCTTAACTCAGTCGGATGAAACGTGTAGGAGAAGTGGGCAAAAGTCTGCCCCCTGTGAATGTGCAAAAATCGTCAAAAATGGGACATTCAAAAATTCGTAGCTCACTTCCTGTTCATTTTAGCATATGGGTCCAAGAGACTTTTTTGTAGGTCTTGGGCTCCCTCATACACCTAAAAATATTCGTCGTTCTTGCTTAAACGTACAACCGGGGCTGCTTCGTTAAAAACTTCTAGGGGGCGCTATTGAGTCATTTTTGTAAAAATAGCACAATCAACAATAAAATATTGCTCATTTTACCAGGCCAGATGTGTGTGCCAAGTTTCATGAGTTTCTGTGCATGTTTAGACCCTCAAAACTGGCGTTGTTTTCTTGGCGAACAGCGCTTAGCCACACCCACAGCAATTCGCGAAAACTCACAAACTTCGTGTTGTGACATCATGAAGGCCGAAACCCTCATCTGAGCAAATATGAGGTAGGTCCAGTTAACGTGTTTGGAGAAAAACGTAGAAGAAAATTCGTAAGAAAAAAAATTGCCACTAGGTGGCGCTATCAGTTAGATGAAATATAAGTTAGTAGATGTCTTTAGGGCTGGACTCTCATCAAATGTGTGAAATTTTGAGAAGGTAGGATCATCTCGGTCAAGTTAATGCAGCTTTTATTTTCACGAAAAATCTTCAGACTTTGCGTCACCGTAGCGGCCACGCCCTTTGGCGAAAAGTTACAATATTCGGTGTGGGGCATGATCAACATCTTAAGGCTTTTCTGACCAATTTTCAAATGGATCCCTTCAACAAGCTCAGCACAGTAGCTAAAAACGTAAAGTATGACATTTATTGTAACCACTAGGTGGCGCTATATGTATAACTGAATTTTATCATATAGATGTTTTCAGGCCGTGACTATTACGTTGCCTGAGAAGTTTGAGATTTTTTGGAGCTTGAACATGGGAGTTATTAAGCATTTGCTCTTTCTGGACAAATGAAATTTTAAAGGCAATATTTGATGCCCCGCCCCCGTCATATAGTATTTCAAAAAGGCAAGATGTTTTGCCCAGTTGTTCTCTCAGGTCTTGAGATGATAAATGCCAAGTTTGAAGTCAATTGGATGAAAAATGTTTGCAAAGGGGGAAAAAGCATGACCACAGTGAATGTGCCAAAATAGGCCAAAATTGGACATAAAAAAATTCATAGCTCACTTCCTGTACATTTTAGCTACATGGTCCCAATAGACTTTTTTGTGCGTCTCGGGGTGCTACACGTGCCTGCCAATTTTTGTTGCTCTAGCTCAAACGTGCCGGGCTTGGTTTTTATTTTTCTACGCTAGGGGGCGCTATCGAGTCGCATTGTTATGACGACTTAATAATATCAAATTTTTCGCCGGGCCTGAGGAGTGTGTAAAGTTCGGTGAGTTTTCGTGAATGTTTAGGTACCCAAAATCGCGATCGTTTGCGGAGAATAAAGAAGAAGAAGAAGAAGAATAATAATAATAATAATAATAATAATAATAATAATAATAATAATAATTTTTACAAAAACAATAGGGACCTCGCAGCGGTCGCTGCTCGGGCCCTAATAATAATAATAATAATAATAATAATAATTTTTACAAAAACAATAGGGACCTCGCAGCGGTCGCTGCTCGGGCCCTAATAATAATAATAATAATAATAATTTTTACAAAAACAATAGGGACCTCGCAGCGGTCGCTGCTCGGGCCCTAATAATAATAATAATAATAATAATAATAACTAGAGCTGCGAGCAGCTATAAAGGGCCCTCGCAGCCCGGGCCACGTTGGGGTCCTTGCACGTTGGGGTACTTGCACGTTAGGGTACTGGCACATTGGGGTACTGGCATATTGGAAGCAAAATTTCTTTGAAAATGGCATAATAAACGTTTACATGTAGAATTTTTTTTTGCCAGTGTGTGTCAAGCTCAACGGGTTTTGGTGATTGTTAAGACCTGCAAAAATCAGCGTCCTTATTTATTTTTAGGCAATGAGTTTCCCTGATTGGTATTTTTTGTAAAAGTGTATATATACATCATCACTCGTTGTACTCATTGCACAATGTTACTTTTATTGTCCAAAGGGGCAATCAAAAATGAATAAAACAAAATGGAAACGTACATACGTTTGGATCGGTGTGAAGCCAGTGAACAATTTGAGTGGTGGAAACTAAAAGAATATTCATAAATGGCTTAGTTATCACACTTAGAATGAGTTTACATTTTTTGTACAAAATACCGTATGTTTTTTTTTTTTTTTTTATATATTATGCCTCAAGGGCTAGGTGGCGCTGTATTTATAACTGAATGTTGTCATAGAGATACCTTCAGGCCTTGATTATAAGCATACATGTCAAGTGTGGGATTTTTTTTGGAGCATGTACCGTGGAGTTATTATGCATATCCTTAATTCACGATATTGCTTTTAATGTCCACAGAGGCTATCAAAAATAAATAAAAATATATATATGTTTGGATAAGTCTGATGCCAGTGAACATTTTGAGTGGTGGAAACTAAAAGAATATTCATAATTGACTTAGTTATCACACTTAGAATGAGTTTACATTTTTTGTACAAAATACCGTATGTGGGGTATTTTTTTTTTATGCCTCAAGGGCTAGGTGACGCTGCATATATAACTGAATGTTGTCATAGAGATAGCTTCAGGCCTTGACGATAAACATACATGTCAAGTTTGGGATTTTTTGGAGCATGTACCGGGGAGTTATTAAGCATATCCTTTTTCATTGCGAAACACAAATTTTGATGCCCCGCCTTCATCATATAGTATTTCGAAAAGTCAAGATTTTTCCTCCTGTCGTTGGCTCAGGTCTTGACATGGTCCAGGTCAAGTCTTAACTCAGTCAGATGAAACGTGTAGGAGAAGTGGGCAAAAGTCTGCCCCCTGTGAATGTGCAAAAATCGTCAAAAATGGGACATTCAAAAATTCGTAGCTCACTTCCTGTTCATTTTAGCATATGGGTCCAAGAGACTTTTTTGTAGGTCTTGGGCTCCCACATACACCTAAAAATTTTCTTAGATCTTGCTTAAACGTACAACCGGGGCTGCTTCATTAAAAATTCCTAGGGGGCGCTATTGAGTCATTTTTGTAAAAATAGCACAATCAACAATAAAATATTGCTCATTTTACCAGGCCAGATGTGTGTGCCAAGTTTCATGAGTTTCTGTGCATGTTTAGACCCTCAAAACTGGCGTTGTTTTCTTGGCGAACAGCGCTTAGCCACACCCACAGCAATTCGCGAAAACTCACAAACTTCGTGTTGTGACATCATGAAGGCCGAAACCCTCATCTGAGCAAATATGAGGTAGGTCCAGTTAACGTGTTTGGAGAAAAACGTAGAAGAAAATTCGTAAGAAAAAAAATTGCCACTAGGTGGCGCTATCAGTTAGATGAAATGTAAGTTAGTAGATGTCTTTAGGGCTGGACTCTCATCAAATGTGTGAAATTTTGAGAAGATAGGATCATCTCGGTCAAGTTAATGCAGCTTTTATTGTCACGAAAAATCTTCAGACTTTGCGTCACCGTAGCGGCCACGCCCTTTGGCGAAAAGTTACAATATTCGGTGTGGGGCATCATCAACATCTTAAGGCTTTTCTGACCAATTTTCAACTGGATCCCTTCAACGAGCTCAGCACAGTAGCTAAAAATGTAAAGTATGACATTTTTTGTAACCACTAGGTGGCGCTATATGTAGAACTGAATTTTGTCATATAGATGTTTTCAGGCCGTGACTATTACGTTGCCTGAGAAGTTTGAGATTTTTTGGAGCTTGTACATGGGAGTTATTCAGCATTTGCTCTTTCTGGACAAATGAAATTTTAAAGGCAATATTTGATGCCCCGCCCCCGTCATATAGTATTTCGAAAAGGCAAGACTTTTTGCCCAGCTGTTCTCTTAGGTCTTGAGATGATAAATGCCAAGTTTGAAGTCAATGGGATGAAAAATGTTTGCATAGGGGGAAAAAGCATGACCACAGTGAATGTGCCAAAATAGGCCAAAATTGGACATTAAAAAATTCATAGCTTACTTCCTGTACATTTTAGCTACATGGTCCCAATAGACTTTTTTGTGCGTCTCGGGGTGTTACACGTGCCTACCAATTTTCGTTGCTCTAGCTCAAACGTGCCGGGCTTGGTTTTTATTTTTCTATGCTAGGGGGCGCTATAGAGTCGCGTTGTTATAACGACTTCATAATATCAAATTTTTCGCCGGACCTGAGGAGTGTGCAAAGTTCGGTGAGTTTTCGTGAATATTTAGGTACCCAAAATCGCGATTGTTTGCGGAGAATAAAGAAGAAGAAGAATAATAACTAGAGCTGCGAGCAGCTATAAAGGGCCCTCGCAGCCCGGGCCACGTTGGGGTACTTGCACGTTGGGGAACTTGCACATTGGGGTATTGGCACATTGGAAGCAGAATTTCTTTGAAAATGGCATGATAAACATGTGGACTTTTTTTTTTTTTTTGCCAGGTGTGATGAGTGTGTCAAGCTCAATGGGTTTTGGTGATTGTTAAGATCTGCAAAAATCAGCGTCTTTTTTTTTATTTTTAGGCAATGAGTTGCTCTGATTGGTATTTTTCGTAAAAGTATATATACACACATCATCGCTCGTACTCATTGCACAATGTTGCTTTTATTGTCCATAGAGGCGATAAAAAAAATAAATAAAACTAAATAAAAAATACGTATGTTTGGATCGGTCTGATACCAGTGAACATATTGAGTGGTGGAAAGTAAAAGAATATTCATAAATGACTTAGTTATCACACTTACAATGAGTTTACAATTTTTGCAAAAATACCGTAAGTGAGGCATTTTTTTTATGCCTCAAGGACTAGGTGGCGCTGTATTTATAACTGAATTTTGTCATAGAGATACCTTCAGGCCTTGACTCTAAATATACATTTCAAATATGGGATTTTTTGGAGCATGTACCGTGGAGTTATTAAGCATAGCCTTCATTCACGATATTGCTTTTAATGTCCATACAGGCTATCAAAAATACATAAAACTAAATAACAAAAATATGTATGTTTGGTTAGGTCTGATGCCAGTGAATATTTTGAGTGGTGGAAGGTAAAAGAATATTCCTAAATGACTTAGTTATCACACTTAGAATGAGTTTACATTTTTTGTACAAAATACCGTAAGTGGGTTATTTTTTTTTCATGCCTCAAGGGCTAGGTGGCGCTGCATATATAACTGCATGTTGTCATAGAGATACCTTCAGGCCTTGACGATAAACATACATGTCAAGTTTGGGATTTTTTGGAGCATGTATCGGGGAGTTATTAAGCATATCCTTTTTCAGTGCGAAACACAAATTTTGATGCCCCGCCCTCATCATATAGTATTTCCAAAAGTAAAGATTTTTCCGTCTGTTGTTGGCTCAGGTCTTGGCATCGTCCAGGTCAAGTCATAAGTCAGTCGGATAAAACGTGTAGGAGAAGTGGGCAAAAGTATGCCCTCTGAAAATGTGCAAAAATCGTAAAAAATGGGACATTCAAAAATTCGTAGCTCACTTCCTGTTCATTTTAGCATATGGGTCCAAGAGACTTTTTTGTAGGTCTTTGGCTCCCTCATACACGTAAAAATCTTCGTAGATCTTGCTTAAACGTACAATCGGGGCTGCTTCGTTAAAAAATTCTAGGGGGCGCTATTGAGTCATTTTGGTAAAAATAGCACAATCAACAATAAAATATTGTTCATTTTACCAGGCCAGATGTGTGTGCCAAGTTTCATGAGTTTCTGCGCATGTTTAGACCCTCAAAACCGGCGTTGTTTTCTTGGCGAACAGTGCTTAGCCACGCCCACAGCGATTCGCGAAAACTCACAAACTTCGTGTTGTGACATCATGAAGGCCGAAACCCTCATCTGAGCAAATATGAGGTTGGTCCAGTTAACGTGTTTGGAGAAAAAATTTACAAGAAAATTCGTAAGAAAAAAAATTGCCAGTAGGTGGCGCTATCAGTAAGATGAAATATAAGTTCGAAGATGTCTTTAGGGCTGGACTCTCATCAAATGTGTGAAATTTTGAGAAGATAGGATCATCTCGGTCAAGTTCATGCAGCTTTTATTGTCACGAAAAATCTTCAGACTTTGCGGCACCGTAGCGGCCACGCCCTTTGGCGAAAAGTTACAATATTCGGTGTTGGGCATGATCAACATCTTAAGGCTTTTCTGACCAACTTTCAACTGGATCCCTTCAACGAGCTCAGCGCAGTAGCTAAAAACGTAAAGTATGACATTTATTGTCACCACTAGGTGGCGCTATATGTATAACTGAATTTTATCATATAGATGTTTTCAGGCCGTGACTATTACGTTGCCTGAGAAGTTTGAGATTTTTTGGAGCTTGAACATGGGAGTTATTAAGCATTTGCTCTTTCTGGACAAATGAAATTTTAAAGGCAATATTTGATGCCCTGCCCCCGTCATATAGTATTTCAAAAGGGCAAGATGTTTTGCCCAGTTGTTCTCTCAGGTCTTGAGATGATAAATGCCAAGTTTGAAGTCAATTGGATGGAAAATGTTTGCAAAGGGGGAAAAAGCATGACCACAGTGAATGTGCCAAAATAGGCCAAAATTGGACATAAAAAAATTCATAGCTCACTTCCTGTACATTTTAGCTACATGGTCCCAATAGACTTTTTTGTGCGTCTCGGGGTGCTACACGTGCCTGCCAATTTTTGTTGCTCTTGCTCAAACGTGCCGGGCTTGGTTTTTATCTTTCTACGCTAGGGGGCGCTATCGAGTCGCATTGTTATGACGACTTAACAATATCAAATTTTTCGCCGGGCCTGAGGAGTGTGCAAAGTTCGGTGAGTTTTCGTGAATGTTTAGGTACCCAAAATCGCGATCGTTTGCGGAGAATAAAGAAGAAGAAGAAGAAGAAGAATAATAATAATAATAATAATAATAATAATAATAATAATAATAATAATAATAATTTTTACAAAAACAATAGGGACCTCGCAGCGGTCGCTGCTCGGGCCCTAATAACTAGAGCTGCGAGCAGCAATAAAGGGCCCTCGCAGCCCGGGCCACGTTGGGGTCCTTGCACGTTGGGGTACTTGCACGTTAGGGTACTGGCACGTTGGGGTACTGGCATATTCGAAGCAAAATTTCTTTGAAAATGGCATAATAAACGTTTACATGTAGAATATTTTTTTTGCCAGTGTGTGTCAAGCTCAACGGGTTTTGGTGCTTGTTAAGACCTGCAAAAATCAGCGTCCTTATTTATTTTTAGGCAATGAGTTGCCCTGATTGGTATTTTTTGTAAAAGTGTATATATACATCATCGCTCGTTGTACTCATTGCACAATGTTACTTTTATTGTCCAAAGGGGCAATCAAAAATGAATAAAACAAAATGGAAAGGTACATACGTTTGGATCTGTGTGAAGCCAGTGAACAATTTGAGTGGTGGAAACTAAAAGAATATTCATAAATGACTTAGTTATCACACTTAGAATGAGTTTACATTTTTTGTACAAAATACCGTATGTGTTTTTTTTTATATATATATATATTATGCCTCAAGGGCTAGGTGGCGCTGTATTTATAATTGAATGTTGTCATAGAGATACCTTCAGGCCTTGATTATAAGCATACATGTCAAGTGTGGGATTTTTTTTGGAGCATGTACCGTGGAGTTATTATGCATATCCTTCATTCACGATATTGCTTTTAATGTCCACAGAGGTTATCAAAAATAAATAAAAATATATATATGTTTGGATAAGTCTGATGCCAGTGAACATTTTGAGTGGTGGAAACTAAAAGAATATTCCTAAATGACTTAGTTATCACACTTAGAATGAGTTTACATTTTTTGTACAAAATACCGTATGTGTTTTTTTTTTTTTTTATGCCTCAAGGGCTAGGTGACGCTGCATATATAACAGAATGTTGTCATAGAGATAGCTTCAGGCCTTGACGATAAACATACATGTCAAGTTTGGGATTTTTTGGAGCATGTACCGGGGAGTTATTAAGCATATCCTTTTTCAGTGCGAAACACAAATTTTGATGCCCCGCCTTCATCATATAGTATTTCGAAAAGTCAAGATTTTTCCCCCTGTCGTTGGCTCAGGTCTTGACATGGTCCAGGTCAAGTCTTAACTCAGTCAGATGAAATGTGTAGGATAAGTGGGCAAAAGTCTGCCCCCTGTGAATGTGCAAAAATCGTCAAAAATGGGACATTCAAAAATTCGTAGCTCACTTCCTGTTCATTTTAGCATATGGGTCCAAGAGACTTTTTTGGAGGTCTTGGGCTCCCTCATACACCTAAAAATATTCGTAGATCTTGCTTAAACGTACAACCGGGGCTGCTTCATTAAAAATTCCTAGGGGGCGCTATTGAGTCATTTTTGTAAAAATAGCACAATCAACAATAAAATATTGTTCATTTTACCAGGCCAGATGTGTGTGCCAAGTTTCATGAGTTTCTGCGCATGTTTAGACCCTCAAAACTGGCGTTGTTTTCTTGGCGAACAGTGCTTAGCCACGCCCACAGCGATTCGCGAAAACTCACAAACTTCATGTTGTGACATCATGAAGGCCGAATCCCTCATCTGAGCAAATATGAGGTAGGTCCAGTTAACGTGGAGAAAAACGTAGAAGAAAATTCGTAAGAAAAAAAATTGCCACTAGGTGGCGCTATCAGTTAGATGAAATATAAGTCAGTAGATGTCTTTAGGGCTGGACTCTCATCAAATGTGTGAAATTTTGAGAAGATAGGATCATCTCGGTCAAGTTAATGCAGCTTTTATTTTCACGAAAAATCTTCTGACTTTGCGTCACCGTAGCGGCCACGCCCTTTGGCGAAAAGTTACAATATTCGGTGTGGGGCATGATCAACATCTTAAGCCTTTTCTGACCAATTTTCAAATGGATCCCTTCAACAAGCTCAGCGCAGTAGCTAAAAACGTAAAGTATGGCATTTATTGTAACCACTAGGTGGCGCTATATGTATAACTGAATTTTATCATACAGATGTTTTCAGGCCGTGACTATTACGTTGCCTGAGAAGTTTGAGATTTTTTGGAGCTTGAACATGGGAGTTATTAAGCATTTGCTCTTTCTGGACAAATGAAATTTTAAAGGCAATATTTGATGCCCCGCCCCCGTCATATAGTATTTCAAAAAGGCAAGATGTTTTGCCCAGTTGTTCTCTCACGTCTTGAGATGATAAATGCCAAGTTTGAAGTCAATTGGATGAAAAATGTTTGCAAAGGGGGAAAAAGCATGACCACAGTGAATGTGCCAAAATAGGCCAAAATTGGACATTAAAAAATTCATAGCTCACTTCCTGTACATTTTAGCTACATGGTCCCAATAGACTTTTTTGTGCGTCTCGGGGTGCTACACGTGCCTGCCAATTTTCGTTGCTCTAGCTCAAACGTGCCGGGCTTGGTTTTTATTTTTCTACGCTAGGGGGCGCTATCGAGTCGCATTGTTATGACGACTTAATAATATCAAATTTTTCGCCGGGCCTGAGGAGTGTGCAAAGTTCGGTGAGTTTTCGTGAATGTTTAGGTACCCAAAATCGCGATCGTTTGCGGAGAATAAAGAAGAAGAAGAAGAAGAAGAAGAAGAAGAAGAAGAAGAAGAAGAAGAAGAAGAAGAAGAAGAAGAAGAATTTTTACAAAAACAATAGGGACCTCGCAGCGGTCGCTGCTCGGGCCCTAATAATAATAATAATAATAATAATAACTAGAGCTGCGAGCAGCTATAAAGGGCCCTCGCAGCCCGGGCCACGTTGGGGTCCTTGCACGTTGGGGTACTGGCATATTGGAAGCAAAATTTCTTTGAAAATGGCATAATAAACGTTTACATGTAGAATATTTTTTTTTGCCAGTGTGTGTCAAGCTCAACGGGTTTTGGTGGTTGTTAAGACCTGCAAAAATCAGCGTCCTTTTTTATTTTTAGGCAATGAGTTGCCCTGATTGGTATTTTTTGTAAAAGTGTATATACACATCATCGCTCGTTGTACTCATTGCACAATGTTACTTTTATTGTCCAAAGGGGCAATCAAAAATGAATAAAACAAAATGGAAACGTACATACGTTTGGATCGGTGTGAAGCCAGTGAACAATTTGAGTGGTGGAAACTAAAAGAATATTCATAAATGACTTAGTTATCACACTTAGAATGAGTGTACATTTTTTGTACAAAACACCGTATGTGGTTTTTTATATATATATATATATATATATATATATATATAAATGCCTCAAGGGCTAGGTGGCGCTGTATTTATAACTGAATGTTGTCATAGAGATACCTTCAGGCCTTGATTATAAGCATACATGTCAAGTGTGGGATTTTTTTTGGAGCATGTAACGTGGAGTTATTAAGCATATCCTTCATTCACGATATTGCTTTTAATGTCCATAAAGGCTATCAAAAATAAATAAAAATATATATATGTTTGGATAAGTCTGATGCCAGTGAACATTTTGAGTGGTGGAAACTAAAAGAATATTCATAATTGACTTAGTTATCACACTTAGAATGAGTTTACATTTTTTGTACAAAATACCGTATGTGGGGTATTTTTTTTTTATGCCTCAAGGGCTAGGTGGCGCTGCATATATAACTGAATGTTGTCATAGAGATAACTTCAGGCCTTGACGATAAACATACATGTCAAGTTTGGGATTTTTTGGAGCATGTACCGGGGAGTTATCAAGCATATCCTTTTTCATTGCGAAACACAAATTTTGATGCCCCGCCCTCATCATATAGTAATTTGAAAAGTCAAAAATTTTCCCCCTGTCGTTGGCTCAGGTCTTGACATGGTCCAGGCCAAGTCTTAACTCAGTCGGATGAAACGTGTAGGAGAAGTGGGCAAAAGTCTGCCCCCTGTGAATGTGCAAAAATCGTCAAAAATGGGACATTCAAAAATTCGTAGCTCACTTCCTGTTCATTTTAGCATATGGGTACAAGAGACTTTTTTGTAGGTCTTGGGCTCCCTCATACACCTAAAAATATTCGTCGTTCTTGCTTAAACGTACAACTGGGGCTGTTTCGTTAAAGATTTCTAGGGGGCGCTATTGAGTCATTTTTGTAAAAATAGCACAATCGCCGATAAAAAATTGCTCATTTTGCCAGGCCAGCTGTGTGTGCCAAGTTTCGTGTGTTTCTGTGCCAGTTTAGGCCCTCAAAATTGGCGTTGTTTTCTTGGCGAACAGCGCTTAGCCACGCCCACAGCGACTCGCGAAAACTCACAAACTTCGTGTTGTGACAGCATGAAGGCCGACACCCTCATCTGAGCAAATATGAGGTAGGTCCAGTTAACATGGTTGGAGAAAAACATTGAAGAAAAATCGTAAGAAAAAAAATTGCCAGTAGGTGGCGCTATCAGTAAGATGAAATATAAGTTTGTAGATGTCTTTAGGGCTGGACTCTCATCAATTGTGTACAATTTTGAGAAGATAGCATCATCTCGGTCAAGTTAATGCAGCTTTTGTTGTCACGAGAAATCTTCAGACTTTGCGGCACCGTAGCGGCCACGCCCTTTGGCGAAAAGTTACAATATTCGGTGTGGGGCATGATCAACATCTTAAGGATTTTCTCACCAA
Organism: Festucalex cinctus; assembly: GCF_051991245.1. NCBI lineage: Eukaryota > Metazoa > Chordata > Actinopteri > Syngnathiformes > Syngnathidae > Festucalex > Festucalex cinctus. Next base: position 28,154,736 of record NC_135416.1, on the reverse strand, counting down.
CTTTCAACTGGATCCCTTCAACGAGCTCAGCGCAGTAGCTAAAAACGTCAAGTATGACATTTATTGTTACCACTAGGTGGTGCTATATGTATAACTGAATTTTATCATATAGATGTTTTCAGGCCGTGACTATTACGTTGCCTGAGAAGTTTGAGATTTTTTGGAGCTTGAACATGGGAGTTATTAAGCATTTGCTCTTTCTGGACAAATGAAATTTTAAAGACAATATTTGATGCCCCGCCCCCATCATATAGTATTTCTAAAAGGCAAGACTTTTTGCCCAGTTGTTCTCTCAGGTCTTGAGATGATAAATGCCAAGTTTGATGTGAATTGGATGAAAAATGTTCGCAGAGGGGGAAAAAGCATGACCACAGTGAATGTGCCAAAATAGGCCAAAATTGGACATAAAAAAATTCATAGCTCATTTCCTGTACATTTTAGCTACATGGTCCCAATAGACTTTTTTGTGCGTCTCGGGGTGCTACACGTGCCTGCCAATTTTCGTTTCTCTAGCTCAAACGTGCCAGGCTTGGTTTTTATTTTTCTACGCTAGGGGGCGCTATAGAGTCGCGTTGTTATGACGACTTCATAATATAAAATTTTTCGCCGGGCCTGAGGAGTGTGCAAAGTTTGGTGAGTTTTCGTGAATGTTTAGGTCCTCAAAAATGCGATCGTTTACGGAGAAGAAGAAGAAGAAGAAGAAGAAGAAGAAGAAGAAGAAGAATAATAACTAGAGCTGCGAGCAGCTATAAAGGGCCCTCGCAGCCCGGGCCACGTTGGGGTCCTTGCACGTTGGGGTACTTGCACGTTAGGGTACTGGCACGTTGGGGTACTGGCATATTGGAAGCAAAATTTCTTTGAAAATGGCATAAGAAACGTTTACAATGTAGAATATTTTTTTTGCCAGTGTGTGTCAAGCTCAACGGGTTTTGGTGATTGTTAAGACCTGCAAAAATCAGCGTCCTCATTTATTTTTAGGCAATGAGTTGCCCTGATTGGTATTTTTTGTAAAAGTGTATATACACATCATCGCTCGTTGTACTCATTGCACAATGTTACTTTTATTGTCCAAAGGGGCAATCAAAAATGAATAAAACAAAATGGAAACATACATACGTTTGGATCGGTGTGAAGCCAGTGAACAATTTGAGTGGTGGAAACTAAAAGAATATTCATAAATGACTTAGTCATCACACTTAGAATGAGTTTACATTTTTTTGTACAAAATACCGTATGTGGTTTTATTTTTTTATATAAGCCTCAAGGGCTAGGTGGCGCTGTATTTATAACTGAATGTTGTCATCGAGATACCTTCAGGCCTTGATTATAAGCATACATGTCAAGTGTGGGATTTTTTTTGGAGCATGTACCGTGGAGTTATTAAGCATATCCTTCATTCACGATATTGCTTTTAATGTCCACAGAGGCTATCAAAAATAAATAAAAATATATATATGTTTGGATAAGTCTGATGCCAGTGAACATTTTGAGTGGTGGAAACTAAAAGAATATTCATAAATGACTTAGTTATCACACTTAGAATGAGTTTACATTTTTTGTACAAAATACCGTATGTGGGGTATTTTTTTTTCATACCTCAAGGGCTAGGTGGCGCTGCATATATAACTGAATGTTGTCATAGAGATAGCTTCAGGCCTTGACGATAAACATACATGTCAAGTTTGGGATTTTTTGGAGCATGTACCGGGGAGTTATCAAGCATATCCTTTTTCATTGCGAAACACAAATTTTGATGCCCCGCCCTCATCATATAGTATTTCGAAAAGTCAAAATTTTTCCCCCTGTCGTTGGCTCAGGTCTTGACATGGTCCAGGCCAAGTCTTAACTCAGTCGGATGAAACGTGTAGGAGAAGTGGGCAAAAGTCTGCCCCCTGTGAATGTGCAAAAATCGTCAAAAATGGGACATTCAAAAATTCGTAGCTCACTTCCTGTTCATTTTAGCACATGGGTACAAGAGACTTTTTTGTAGGTCTTGGGCTCCCTCATACACCTAAAAATATTCGGCGTTCTTGCTTAAACGTACAACCGGGGCTGCTTCGTTAAAAATTTCGAGGGGGCGCTATTGAGTCATTTTTGTAAAAATAGCACAATCAACAATAAAATATTGCTCATTTTACCAGGCCAGATGTGTGTGCCAAGTTTCAGGAGTTTCTGTGCATGTTTAGACCCTCAAAACTGGCGTTGTTTTCTTGGCGAACAGCGCTTAGCCACGCCTACAGCAATTCGCGAAAACTCACAAACTTCGTGTTGTGACATCATGAAGGCCGAAACCCTCATCTGAGCAAATATGAGGTAGGTCCAGTTAACGTGTTTGGAGAAAAACGTAGAAGAAAATTCGTAAGAAAAAAAATTGCCACTAGGTGGCGCTATCAGTTAGATGAAATGTAAGTTAGTAGATGTCTTTAGAGCTGGACTCTCATCAAATGTGTGAAATTTTGAGAAGATAGGATCATCTCGGTCAAGTTAATGCAGCTTTTATTGTCACGAAAAATCTTCAGACTTTGCGTCACCGTAGCGGCCACGCCCTTTGGCGAAAATTTACAATATTCGGTGTGGGGCATCATCAACTTCTTAAGGCTTTTCTGACCAATTTTCAACTGGATCCCTTCAACGAGCTCAGCACAGTAGCTAAAAACGTAAAGTATGACATTTATTGTAACCACTAGGTGGCGCTATATGTATAACTGAATTTTGTCATATAGATGTTTTCAGGCCGTGACTATTACGTTGCCTGAGAAGTTTGAGATTTTTTGGAGCTTGTGCATGGGAGTTATTCAGCATTTGCTCTTTCTGGACAAATGAAATTTTAAAGGCAATATTTGATGCCCCGCCCCCGTCATATAGTATTTCGAAAAGGCAAGACTTTTTGCCCAGCTGTTCTCTTAGGTCTTGAGATGATAAATGCCAAGTTTGAAGTCAATGGGATGAAAAATGTTTGCATAGGGGGAAAAAGCATGACCACAGTGAATGTGCCAAAATAGGCCAAAATTGGACATTAAAAAATTCCTAGCTCACTTCCTGTACATTTTAGCTACATGGTCCCAATAGACTTTTTTGTGCGTCTCGGGGTGCTACACGTGCCTGCCAATTTTCGTTGCTCTAGCTCAAACGTGCCGGGCTTGGTTTTTATTTTTCTATGCTAGGGGGCGCTATAGAGTCGCGTTGTTATAACGACTTCATAATATCAAATTTTTCGCCGGACCTGAGGAGTGTGCAAAGTTCGGTGAGTTTTCGTGAATATTTAGGTACCCAAAATCGCGATTGTTTGCGGAGAATAAAGAAGAAGAAGAAGAAGAAGAAGAATAATAATAATTTTTACAAAAACAATAGGGACCTCGCAGCGGTCGCTGCTCGGGCCCTAACTAGAGCTGCGAGCAGCTATAAAGGGCCCTCGCAGCCCGGGCCACGTTGGGGTCCTTGCACGTTGGGGTACTTGCACGTTGGGGTACTGGCATGTTGGGGTACTGGCATATTGGATGCAAAATTTCTTTGAAAATGCCATCATAAACGTTTACATGTAGTATATTTTTTTGCCAGTGTGTGTGTCAAGCTCAACGGGTTTTGGTGATTGTTAAGACCTGCAAAAATCAGCGTCCTTTTTTATTTTTAGGCAATGAGTTGCCCTGATTGGTATTTTTTGTAAAAATGTATATACACATCATCGCTAGATGTACTCATTGCACAATGTTACTTTTATTGTCCAAAGGGGCAATCAAAAATGAATAAAACAAAATGGAAACGTACATACGTTTGGAAAGGTGTGAAGCCAGTGAACAATTTGAGCGGTGGAAACTAAAAGAATATTCATAAATGACTTAGTTATCACACTTAGAATGAGTTTACATTTTTTGTACAAAATACCGTATGTGGGGTATTTTTTTTTATATATAAGCCTCAAGGGCTAGGTGGCGCTGTATTTATAACTGAATGTTGTCATAGATACCTTCAGGCCTTGATTATAAGCATACATGTCAAGTGTGGGATTTTTTTTGGAGCATCTACCGTGGAGTTATTATGCATATCCTTCATTCACGATATTGCTTTTAATGTCCATAGAGGCTATCAAAAATAAATAAAAAAATATATATGTTTGGATAAGTCTGATGCCAGTGAACATTTTGAGTGGTGGAAACAAAAAGAATATTCATAAATGACTTAGTTATCACACTTAGAATGAGTTTACATTTTTTGTACAAAATACCGTATGTGGGGTATTTTTTTTTTATGCCTCAAGGGCTAGGTGGCGCTGCATATATAACTGAATGTTGTCATCGAGAAAACATCAGGCCTTGACGATAAACATACATGTCAAGTTTGGGATTTTTTTGGATCATGTACCGGGAAGTTATCAAGCATATCCTTTTTCAGTGCGAAACTCAAATTTTGATGCCCCGGCCTCATCATATAGTATTTCGAAAAGTCAAGATTTTTCCCCCTGTCGTTGGCTCAGGTCTTGACATGGTCCAGGTCAAGTCTTAACTCAGTCGGATGAAACGTGTAGGAGAAGTGGGCAAAAGTATGCCCCCTGTAAATGTGCAAAAATAGTCAAAAATGGGACATTCAAAAATTCGTAGCTCACTTCCTGTTCATTTTAGCATATGGGTCCAAGAGACTTTTTTGTAGGTCTTGGGCTCCCTCATACACCTAAAAATATTCGTCGTTCTTGCTTAAACGTACAACCGGGGCTGCTTCGTTAAAAACTTCTAGGGGGCGCTATTGAGTCATTTTTGTAAAAATAGCACAATCAACAATAAAATATTGTTCATTTTACCAGGCCAGATGTGTGTGCCAAGTTTCATGAGTTTCTGCGCATGTTTAGACCCTCAAAATTGGTGTTGTTTTCTTGGCGAACAGCGCTTAGCCACGCCCACAGCGATTCGCGAAAACTCACAAATTTCGTGTTGTGACATCATGAAGACCGAAACCCTCATCTGAGCAAATATGAGGTAGTTGCAGTTAATGTGGTTGGAGAAAAACATTGAAGAAAAATCGTAAGAAAAAAAATTGCCAGAAGGTGGCGCTATCAGTAAGATGAAATATAAGTTCGTAGATGTCTTAGGGGCTGGACTCTCATCAAATGTGTGAAATTTTGAGAAGATAGGATCATCTCGGTCAAGTTAATGCAGCTTTTATTTTCACGAAAAATCTTCAGACTTTGCGTCACCGTAGCGGCCACGCCCTTTGGCGAAAAGTTACAATATTCGGTGTGGGGCATGATCAACATCTTAAGGCTTTTCTGACCAATTTTCAAATGGATCCCTTCAACAAGCTCAGCACAGTAGCTAAAAACGTAAAGTATGACATTTATTGTAACCACTAGGTGGCGCTATATGTATAACTGAATTTTATCATATAGATGTTTTCAGGCCGTGATGATTACGTTGCCTGAGAAGTTTGAGATTTTTTGGAGCTTGAACATGGGAGTTATTAAGCATTTGCTCTTTCTGGACAAATGAAATTTTAAAGGCAATATTTGATGCCCCGCCCCCGTCATATAGTATTTCAAAAAGGCAAGATGTTTTGCCCAGTTGTTCTCTCAGGTCTTGAGATGATAAATGCCAAGTTTGAAGTCAATTGGATGAAAAATGTTTGCATAGGGGGAAAAAGCATGACCACAGTGAATGTGCCAAAATAGGCCAAAATTGGACATAAAAAAATTCATAGCTCACTTCCTGTACATTTTAGCTACATGGTCCAAATAGACTTTTTTGTGCGTCTCGGGGTGCTACACGTGCCTGCCAATTTTTGTTGCTCTAGCTCAAACGTGCCGGGCTTGGTTTTTATTTTTCTACGCTAGGGGGCGCTATCGAGTCGCATTGTTATGACGACTTAATAATATCAAATTTTTCGCCGGGCCTGAGGAGTGTGCAAAGTTCGGTGAGTTTTCGTGAATGTTTAGGTACCCAAAATCGCGATCGTTTGCGGAGAATAAAGAAGAATAATAATAATAATAATAATAATAATAATAATAATAATAATAACTAGAGCTGCGAGCAGCTATAAAGGGCCCTCGCAGCCCGGGCCACGTTGGGGTCCTTGCACGTTGGGGTACTTGCACGTTGGGGTACTGGCATATTGGAAGCAAAATTTCTTTGAAAATGGCATAATAAACGTTTACATGTAGAATATTTTTTTGCCAGTGTGTGTGTCAAGCTCAACGGGTTTTGGTGATTGTTAAGACCTGCAAAAATCAGCGTCCTTTTTTATTTTTAGGCAATGAGTTGCCCTGATTGGTATTTTTTTGTAAAAGTGTATATACACATCATCGCTCGTTGTACTCATTGCACAATGTTACTTTTATTGTCCAAAGGGGCAATCAAAAATGAATAAAACAAAATGGAAACGTACATACGTTTGGATCGGTGTGAAGCCAGTGAACAATTTGAGTGGTGGAAACTAAAAGAATATTCATAAATGACTTAGTTATCACACTTAGAATGAGTGTACATTTTTTGTACAAAATACCGTATGTGGGGTATTTTTTTTTATTTTTATATAAGCCTCAAGGGCTAGGTGGCGCTGTATTTATAACTGAATGTTGTCATAGAGATACCTTCAGGCCTTGATTATAAGCATACATGTCAAGTGTGGGATTTTTTTTTGGAGCATGTACCGTGGAGTTATTAAGCATATCCTTCATTCACGATATTGCTTTTAATGTCCATAGAGGCTATCAAAAATAAATAAAAATATATATATGTTTGGATAAGTCTGATGCCAGTGAACATTTTGAGTGGTGGAAACTAAAAAAATATTCATAAATGACTTAGTTATCACACTTAGAATGAGTGTACATTTTTTGTACAAAATACCGTATGTGGGGTATTTTTTTTTCATGCCTCAAGGGCTAGGTGGCGCTGCATATATAACTGAATGTTGTCATAGAGATAACTTCAGGCCTTGACGATAAACATACATGTCAAGTTTGGGATTTTTTGGAGCATGTACCGGGGAGTTATCAAGCATATCCTTTTTCATTGTGAAACACAAATTTTGATGCCCCGCCCTCATCATATAGTATTTCGAAAAGTCAAAATTTTTCCCCCTGTCGTTGGCTCAGGTCTTGACATGGTCCAGGCCAAGTCTTAACTCAGTCGGATGAAACGTGTAGGAGAAGTGGGCAAAAGTCTGCCCCCTGTGAATGTGCAAAAATCGTCCAAAATCTGACATTCAAAAATTCGTAGCTCACTTCCTGTTCATTTTAGCATATGGGTACAAGAGACGTTTTTGTAGGTCTTGGGCTCCCTCATACACCTAAAAATATTCGGCATTTTTGCTTAAACGTACAACCGGGGCTGCTTCGTTAAAAATTTCGAGGGGGCGCTATTGAGTCATTTTTGTAAAAATAGCACAATCAACAATAAAATATTGCTCATTTTACCAGGCCAGATGTGTGTGCCAAGTTTCAGGAGTTTCTGTGCATGTTTAGACCCTCAAAACTGGCGTTGTTTTCTTGGCGAACAGCGCTTAGCCACGCCTACAGCAATTCGCGAAAACTCACAAACTTCGTGTTGTGACATCATGAAGGCCGAAACCCTCCTCTGAGCAAATATGAGGTAGGTCCAGTTAACGTGTTTGGAGAAAAACGTAGAAGAAAATTCGTAAGAAAAAAAATTGCCACTAGGTGGCGCTATCAGTTAGATGAAATGTAAGTTAGTAGATGTCTTTAGAGCTGGACTCTCATCAAATGTGTGAAATTTTGAGAAGATAGGTTCATCTCGGTCAAGTTAATGCAGCTTTTATTTTCACGAAAAATCTTCAGATTTTGCGGCACCGTAGCGGCCACGCCCTTTGGCGAAAAGTTACAATATTCGGTGTGGGGCATGATCAACATCTTAAGGCTTTTCTGACCAACTTTCAACTGGATCCCTTCAACGAGCTCAGCGCAGTAGCTAAAAACGTAAAGTATGACATTTATTATCACCACTAGGTGGCGCTATATGTATAACTGAATTTTATCATATAGATGTTTTCAGGCCGTGACTATTACGTTGCCTGAGAAGTTTGAGATTTTTTGGAGCTTGTACATGGGAGTTATTAAGCATTTGCTCTTTCTGGACAAATGAAATTTTAAAGGCAATATTTGATGCCCCGCCCCCGTCATATAGTATTTCAAAAAGGCAAGACTTTTTGCCCAGCTGTTCTCTTAGGTCTTGAGATGATAAATGCCAAGTTTGAAGTCAATGGGATGAAAAATGTTTGCATAGGGGGAAAAAGCATGACCACAGTGAATGTGCCAAAATAGGCCAAAATTGGACATTAAAAAATTCATAGCTCACTTCCTGTACATTTTAGCTACATGGTCCCAATAGACTTTTTTGTGCGTCTCGGGGTGCTACACGTGCCTACCAATTTTCGTTGCTCTAGCTCAAACGTGCCGGGCTTGGTTTTTATTTTTCTATGCTAGGGGGCGCTATAGAGTCGCGTTGTTATGACGACTTCATAATATCAAATTTTTCGCCGGACCTGAGGAGTGTGCAAAGTTCGGTGAGTTTTCGTGAATGTTTAGGTACCCAAAATCGTGATCGTTTACGGAGAAGAAGAAGAAGAAGAAGAAGAAGAAGAATAATAATAATAATAATAATAATCCGATCGAAAAACAATAGGGACCTCGCAGCGGTAGCTGCTCGGGCCCTAATAATAATTTTTACAAAAACAATAGGGACCTCGCAGCGGTCGCTGCTCGGGCCCTAATAATAATTCGAACGAAAAACAATAGGGACCTCGCAGCGGTCGCTACTCGGGCCCTAACTAGAGCTGCGAGCAGCTATAAAGGGCCCTCGCAGCCCGGGCCACGTTGGGGTCCTTGCACGTTGGGGTACTTGCACGTTAGGGTACTGGCACGTTGGGGTACAGGCATATTGGAAGCAAAATTTCTTTGAAAATGGCATAATAAACGTTTACATGTAGAATATTTCTTTTGCCAGTGTCTGTCAAGCTCAACGGGTTTTGGTGATTGTTATGACCTGCAAAAATCAGCGTCCTTATTTATTTCTAGGCAATGAGTTGCCCTGATTGGTATTTTTTGTAAAAGTGTATATATACATCATCGCTCGTTGTACTCATTGCACAATGTTACTTTTATTGTCCAAAGGGGCAATCAAAAATGAATAAAACAAAATGGAAACGTACATACGTTTGGATCGGTGTGAAGCCAGTGAACAATTTGAGTGGTGGAAACTAAAAGAATATTCATAAATGACTTAGTTATAACACTTAGATTGAGTTTACATTTTTTGTACAAAATACCGTATGTGTTTTTTTGTTTTTTTTTATATATTATGCCTCAAGGGCTAGGTGGCGCTGTATTTATAACTGAATGTTGTCATAGAAATACCTTCAGGCCTTGATTATAAGCATACATGTCAAGTGTGGGATTTTTTTTGGAGCATGTACCGTGGAGTTATTATGCATATCCTTCATTCACGATATTGCTTTTAATGTCCACAGAGGCTATCAAAAATAAATAAAAATATATATATATGTTTGGATAAGTCTGATGCCAGTGAACATTTTGAGTGGTGGAAACTAAAAGAATATTCATAAATGACTTAGTTATCACACTTAGAATGAGTTTACATTTTTTGTACAAAATACCGTATGTGGGGTATTTTTTTTTTATGCCTCAAGGGCTAGGTGACGCTGCATATATAACTGAATGTTGTCATTGAGATAGCTTCAGGCCTTGACGATAAACATACATGTCAAGTTTGGGATTTTTTGGAGCATGTACCGGGGAGTTATGAAGCATATCCTTTTTCAGTGCGAAACACAAATTTTGATGCCCCGCCTTCATCATATAGTATTTCGAAAAGTCAAGATTTTTCCCCCTGTCGTTGGCTCAGGTCTTGACATGGTCTAGGTCAAGTCTTAACTCAGTCAGATGAAACGTGTAGGAGAAGTGGGCAAAAGTCTGCCCCCTGTGAATGTGCAAAAATCGTCAAAAATGGGACATTCAAAAATTCGTAGCTCACTTCATGTTCATTTTAGCATATGGGTCCAAGAGACTTTTTTGTAGGTCTTGGGCTCCCTCATACACCTAAAAATTTTCGTAGATCTTGCTTAAACGTACAACCGGGGCTGCTTCATTAAAAATTCCTAGGGGGCGCTATTGAGTCATTTTTGTAAAAATAGCACAATCAACAATAAAATATTGCTTATTTTACCAGGCCAGATGTGTGTGCCAAGTTTCCTGAGTTTCTGCGCATGTTTAGACCCTCAAAACTGGCGTTGTTTTCTTGGCGAACAGTGCTTAGCCACGCCCACAGCGATTCGCGAAAACTCACAAACTTCGTGTTGTGACATCATGAAAGCCGAATCCCTCATCTGAGCAAATATGAGGTAGGTCCAGTTAACGTGTTTGGAGAAAAACGTAGAAGAAAATTCGTAAGAAAAAAAAGTGCCACTAGGTGGCGCTATCAGTAAGATGAAATATAAGTTCATAGATGTCTTTAGGGCTGGACTCTCATCAAATGTGTGAAATTTTGAGAAGATAGGATCATCTCGGTCAAGTTAATGCAGCTTTTATTGTCACGAAAAATCTTTAGACTTTGCGGCACCGTAGCGGCCACGCCCTTTGGCGAAAAGTTACAATATTCGGTGTGGGGCATGATCAACATCTTAAGGCTTGTCTGACCAATTTTCAACTGGATCCCTTCAACGAGCTCAGCGCAGTAGCTAAAAACGTAAAGTATGACATTTATTGTTACCACTAGGTGGCGCTATATGTATAACTGCATTTTATCATATAGATGTTTTCAGGCCGTGACTATTACATTGCCTGAGAAGTTTGAAATTTTTTGGAGCTTGAACATGGGAGTTATTAAGCATTTGCTCTTTCTGGACAAATGAAATTTTAAAGGCAATATTTGATGCCCCGCCCCCATCATATAGTATTTCGAAAAGGCAAGACTTTTTGCCCAGTTGTTCTCTCACGTCTTGAGATGATAAATGCCAAGTTTGAAGTTATTTGGATGAAAAATGTTTGCAGAGGGGGAAAAAGCATGACCACAGTGAATGTGCCAAAATAGGCCAAAATTGGACATAAAAAAATTCATAGCTCATTTCCTGTACATTTTAGCTACATGGTCCCAATAGACTTTTTTGTGCATCTCGGGGTGCTACACGTGCCTGCCAATTTTCGTTGCTCTAGCTCAAACGTGCCGGGCTTGGTTTTTATTTTTCTACGCTAGGGGGCGCTATAGAGTTGCGTTGTTATGACGACTTCATAATATCAAATTTTTCGCCGGGCCTGAGGAGTGTGCAAAGTTCGGTGAGTTTTCGTGAATGTTTAGGTCCCCAAAATCGGGATCGTTTGCGGAGAATAAAGAAGAAGAAGAAGAAGAAGAATAATAACTAGAGCTGCGAGCAGCTATAAAGGGCCCTCGCAGCCCGGGCCACGTTGGAGTCCTTGCACGTTGGGGTACTTGCACGTTAGGGTACTGGCACGTTGGGGTACTGGCACGTTGGGGTACTGGCATATTGGAAGCAAAATTTCTTTGAAAATGGCATAATAAACGTTTACATGTAGAATATTTTTTTTGCCAGTGTGTGTCAAGCTCAACGGGTTTTGGTGATTGTTAAGACCTGCAAAAATCAGCGTCCTTTTTTATTTTTAGGCAATGAGTTGCCCTGATTGGTATTTTTTGTAAAAGTGTATATATACATCATCGCTCGTTGTACTCATTGCACAATGTTACTTTTATTGTCCAAAGGGGCAATCAAAAATGAATAAAACAAAATGGAAACGTACATACGTTTGGATCGGTGTGAAGCCAGTGAACAATTTGAGTGGTGGAAACTAAAAGAATATTCATAAATTACTTAGTCATCACACTTAGAATGAGTTTACATTTTTTTGTACAAAATACCGTATGTGGTTTTTTTTTTTTATATAAGCCTCAAGGGCTAGGTGGCGCTGTATTTATAACTGAATGTTGACATCGAGATACCTTCAGGCCTTGATTATAAGCATACATGTCAAGTGTGGGATTTTTTTTGGAGCATGTACGGTGGAGTTATTAAGCATATCCTACATTCACGATATTGCTTTTAATGTCCACAGAGGCTATCAAAAATAAATAAAAATATATATATGTTTGGATAAGTCTGATGCCAGTGAACATTTTGAGTGGTGGAAACTAAAAGAATATTCATAAATGACTTAGTTATCACACTTAGAATGAGTTTACATTTTTTGTACAAAATACCGTATGTGGGGTATTTTTTTTTTATGCCTCAATGGCTAGGTGGCGCTGCATATATAACTGAATGTTGTCATAGAGATAGCTTCAGGCCTTGACGATAAACATACATGTCAAGTTTTGGATTTTTTGGAGCACGTACCGGGGAGTTATTATGCATATCCTTTTTCAGTGCGAAACACAAATTTTGATGCCCCGCCTTCATCATATAGTATTTCGAAAGGTCAAGATTTTTCCCCCTGTCGTTGGCTCAGGTCTTGACATGGTCCAGGTCAAGTCTTAACTCAGTCAGATGAAACGTGTAGGAGAAGTGGGCAAAAGTCTGCCCCCTGTGAATGTGCAAAAATCGTCAAAAATGGGACATTCAAAAATTCGTAGCTCACTTCCTGTTCATTTTAGCATATGGGTCCAAGAGACTTTTTTGTAGGTCTTGGGCTCCCTCATACACCTAAAAATATTTGTCGTTCTTGCTTAAACGTACAACCGGGGCTGCTTCGTTAAAAACTTCTAGGGGGCGCTATTGAGTCATTTTTGTAAAAATAGCACAATCAACAATAAAATATTGCTCATTTTACCAGGCCAGATGTGTGTGCCAAGTTTCATGAGTTTCTGTGCATGTTTAGACCCTCAAAACTGGCGTTGTTTTCTTGGCGAACAGCGCTTAGCCACACCCACAGCAATTCGCGAAAACTCACAAACTTCGTGTTGTGACATCATGAAGGCCGAAACCCTCATCTGAGCAAATATGAGGTAGGTCCAGTTAACGTGTTTGGAGAAAAACGTAGAAGAAAATTCGTAAGAAAAAAAATTGCCACTAGGTGGCGCTATCAGTTAGATGAAATATAAGTCAGTAGATGTCTTTAGGGCTGGACTCTCATCAAATGTGTGAAATTTTGAGAAGATAGGATCATCTCGGTCAAGTTAATGCAGCTTTTATTTTCACGAAAAATCTTCAGACTTTGCGTCACCGTAGCGGCCACGCCCTTTGGCGAAAAGTTACAATATTCGGTGTGGGGCATGATCAACATCTTAAGGCTTTTCGGACCAATTTTCAAATGGATCCCTTCAACAAGCTCAGCACAGTAGCTAAAAACGTAAAGTATGACATTTATTGTAACCACTAGGTGGCGCTATATGTATAACTGAATTTTATCATATAGATGTTTTCAGGCCGTGACTATTACGTTGCCTGAGAAGTTTGAGATTTTTTGGAGCTTGAACATGGGAGTTATTAAGCATTTGCTCTTTCTGGACAAATGAAATTTTAAAGGCAATATTTGATGCCCCGCCCCCGTCATATAGTATTTCAAAAAGGCAAGATGTTTTGCCCAGTTGTTCTCTCAGGTCTTGAGATGATAAATGCCAAGTTTGAAGTCAATTGGATGAAAAATGTTTGCAAAGGGGGAAAAAGCATGACCACAGTGAATGTGCCAAAATAGGCCAAAATTGGACATAAAAAAATTCATAGCTCACTTCCTGTACATTTTAGCTACATGGTCCCAATAGACTTTTTTGTGCGTCTCGGGGTGCTACACGTGCCTGCCAATTTTTGTTGCTCTCGCTCAAACGTGCCGGGCTTGGTTTTTATTTTTCTACGCTAGGGGGCGCTATCGAGTCGCATTGTTATGACGACTTAATAATATCAAATTTTTCGCCGGGCCTGAGGAGTGTGCAAAGTTCGGTGAGTTTTCGTGAATGTTTAGGTACCCAAAATCGCGATTGTTTGCGGAGAATAAAGAAGAAGAAGAAGAAGAAGAAGAAGAATAACTAGAGCTGCGAGCAGCTATAAAGGGCCCTCGCAGCCCGGGCCACGTTGGGGTACTTGCACGTTGGGGTACTTGCACGTTAGGGTACTGGCACATTGGGGTACTGGCATATTGGAAGCAAAATTTCTTTGAAAATGGCATAATAAACGTTTAAATGTAGAATTTTTTTTTTTGCCAGTCTGTGTCAAGCTCAACGGGTTTTGGTGATTGTTAAGACCTGCAAAAATCAGCGTCCTTTTTTATTTTTAGGCAATGAGTTGCCCTGATTGGTATTTTTTGTAAAAGTGGATATAGACATCATCGCTCGTTGTACTCATTGCACAATGTTACTTTTATTGTCCAAAGGGGCAATCAAAAATGAATAAAACAAAATGGAAACGTACATACTTTTGGATCGGTGTGAAGCCAGTGAACAATTTGAGTGGTGGAAACTAAAAGAATATTCATAAATGACTTAGTTATCACACTTAGAATGATTGTACATTTTTTGTACAAAATACCGTATGTGGGGTATTTTTTATTTTTTTTTATATAAGCCTCAAGGGCTAGGTGGCGCTGTATTTATAACTGAATGTTGTCATAGAGATACCTTCAGGCCTTGATTATAAGCATACATGTCAAGTGTGGGATTTTTTTTGGAGCATGTACCGTGGAGTTATTAAGCATATCCTTCATTCACGATATTGCTTTTAATGTCCATAGAGGCTATCAAAAATAAATAAAAAAATATATATGTTTGGATAAGTCTGATGCCAGTGAACAGTTTGAGTGGTGGAAACTAAAAGAATATTCAGAAATGACTTAGTTATCACACTTAGAATGAGTTTACATTTTTTGTACAAAATACCGTATGTGTGGTATTTTTTTTTCATGCCTCAAGGGCTAGGTGGCGCTGCATATATAACTGAATGTTGTCATAGAGATAGCTTCAGGCCTTGACGATAAACATACATGTCAAGTTTGGGATTTTTTGGAGCATGTACCGGGGAGTTATTAAGCATATCCTTTTTCAGTGCGAAACACAAATTTTGATGCCCCGCCTTCATCATATAGTATTTCGAAAGGTCAAGATTTTTCCCCCTGTCGTTGGCTCAGGTCTTGACATGGTCCAGGTCAAGTCTTAACTCAGTCAGATGAAACGTGTAGGAGAAGTGGGCAAAAGTCTGCCCCCTGTGAATGTGAAAAAATTGTCAAAAATGGGACATTCAAAAATTCGTAGCTCACTTCCTGTTCATTTTAGCATATGGGTCCATTAGACTTTTTTGTAGGTCTTGGGCTCCCTCATACACCTAAAAATATTCGTCGTTCTTGCTTAAACGTACAACCGGGGCTGCTTCGTTAAAAACTTCTAGGGGGCGCTATTGAGTCATTTTTGTAAAAATAGCACAATCAACAATAAAATATTGCTCATTTTACCAGGCCAGATGTGTGTGCCAAGTTTCATGAGTTTCTGTGCATGTTTAGACCCTCAAAACTGGCGTTGTTTTCTTGGCGAACAGCGCTTAGCCACGCCCACAGCAATTCGCGAAAACTCACAAACTTCGTGTTGTGACATCATGAAGGCCGAAACCCTCATCTGAGCAAATATGAGGTAGGTCCAGTTAACGTGTTTGGAGAAAAACGTAGAAGAAAATTCGTAAGAAAAAAAATTGCCACTAGGTGGCGCTATCAGTTAGATGAAATGTAAGTTAGTAGATGTCTTTAGAGCTGGACTCTCATCAAATGTGTGAAATTTTGAGAAGATAGGATCATCTCGGTCAAGTTAATGCAGCTTTTATTTTCACGAAAAATCTTCAGACTTTGCGTCACCGTAGCGGCCACGCCCTTTGGCGAAAAGTTACAATATTCGGTGTGGGGCATGATCAACATCTTAAGGCTTTTCGGACCAATTTTCAAATGGATCCCTTCAACAAGCTCAGCACAGTAGCTAAAAACGTAAAGTATGACATTTATTGTAACCACTAGGTGGCGCTATATGTATAACTGAATTTTATCATATAGATGTTTTCAGGCCGTGATGATTACGTTGCCTGAGAAGTTTGAGATTTTTTGGAGCTTGAACATGGGAGTTATTAAGCATTTGCTCTTTCTGGACAAATGAAATTTTAAAGGCAATATTTGATGCCCCGCCCCCGTCATATAGTATTTCAAAAAGGCAAGATGTTTTGCCCAGTTGTTCTCTCAGGTCTTGAGATGATAAATGCCAAGTTTGAAGTCAATTGGATGAAAAATGTTTGCAAAGGGGGAAAAAGCATGACCACAGTGAATGTGCCAAAATAGGCCAAAATTGGACATAAAAAAATTCATAGCTCACTTCCTGTACATTTTAGCTACATGGTCCCAATAGACTTTTTTGTGCGTCTCGGGGTGCTACACGTGCCTGCCAATTTTTGTTGCTCTAGCTCAAACGTGCCGGGCTTGGTTTTTATTTTTCTACGCTAGGGGGCGCTATCGAGTCGCATTGTTATGACGACTTAATAATATCAAATTTTTCGCCGGGCCTGAGGAGTGTGCAAAGTTCGGTGAGTTTTCGTGAATGTTTAGGTACCCAAAATCGCGATCGTTTGCGGAGAATAAAGAAGAAGAAGAAGAAGAATAATAATAATAATAATAACTAGAGCTGCGAGCAGCTATAAAGGGCCCTCGCAACCCGGGCCACGTTGGGGTATTTGCACGTCGGGGTACTGGCATGTTGGGGTACTGTCAAATAGGAAACCATCTAAATTTTAAACGTTTTTGCCATGCTTTGTGTTTGTAAAGTTTCATGGAAAGGCCAAAAATGATGCACAATTAACAAAATAAAATCAAAATGGATTGGCACATGGCTATATAGAATACTTTTTGAATATATTAGGCATGCCTGCCAATATTCACACATCTAGCTGAATCATATAATCGGAAAGACTTCATAAAAATGTCTAGAGGGCGCTATTGAAGCATTTATTGCTAATTTAATAAGAAATCTCTAAAATATTCATGCTTATGACAAGCCTGATGTGTGTGTAAAGTTTCATGAGTTTTTGCACATGTTTAGACCAAAAAAAAAAAAAAGCAGCATTTTACTTGGCAAACAATGCATCGCCATGAAACGGCGTGGGACAAAATAAATAACTTTCGATAACTTTGTATCTTAAACATCTTAAGATGAAGCACACCAAGTTTGAAGACAGTCGGATAAATTTTGTAGGAGGAGTTCGTTAAAATATGACCCCTAAAAAAGGCCACAAAAAATGGCTACAAATCCCAACGTAAATCAAAATGGCGGACTTCCTGTTTGTTTTGGAAGATGGTTCCAAGAGACTATTTTGTACATCGTGGGCTCTTATGTATGCCTCTAAATTATCATAGCGCTAGGTGAAACGTACAACCGGGAATGCTTCGTTAAAGAGGAGTTTTTTACCTCAAAATGTGATGACCGGCCCTTACGGGACTTCCTGTTGGGTTTAGCACATGGCACCAAGAGACTTTTTTGTACATTGTGGGCTGTTAAATTTGTCTCCAAATTTTCGTAGCTCTCGCTGCTTCGTACAACTGTGAATGCTTCATTAAGAGGGAATTTTTTCCTTTGCAAACTGTGCATGCCACGGCAACAGCGTGCGACGAAATAAAAAGCTTTCAATAACTTTTCATCTTCAACATTTTAAGATGAATCACACCAAGTTTGGAGATGATCGGATAAACTCTGTAGGAGGAGTTCGTTAAAATAAGACCCCTATGAAATGGCCCAAAAAATGGCAACACGTTCCAAAGTAAATCAAAATGGCGGACTTCCTGTTCGGTTTAGCATATGGTTCAAAAAGAGTTTTTTGTACCTTGAGGGCTGTTACATATGTCTTCAAATGTTGGTAAACTCTAGGTGAAATGTACAGCCGGGAATGCTTCATTAAATAAGAATTTTGAAACACAAAATTTGATGCCTCGCCTCTGGCGGACTTCGTGTTAGGTTTAGCATATGGTTCAAAAAGAGTTTTTTGTAGATCATAGTCTGTTACATATGTGTACCAATTTTCGTGGCTCTCAATTAAACGTACCACGGCAATGCTTTGTTAAGTAAGAATTTTGAAACTGTAAATTTGATGCCCCGCCACCGTCATATAGTATGTCAAAAACTTTAGATTTTTTACCATGATGTTGTCCCAGGTCTTGAGATGGTACAGCCCAAGTTTGAAGTCAATCGGGTTAACCGTGTAGGAGAAGCGGGCAAAAGTATGACCCCTGTAAATGTGCAAAAATGGGCCAAAATTGGACATTCAAATACTCATACCTCACTTCCTGTCTATTTTAGGGTACACATATCAAAGAGGTTTTTGTTCATCTGGATGTGCTACAGGTGCCACACAATTTTCGTAGCCATAGGACAATCGTTGCGGGACAGGGATCCGTTAAACCTATGTAGGTGGCGCTACAGAGCCATTTTTCTGTTATCACGTATGGCGACTTTAAAATATCAAATTTTTCGCCAGGCCCGATCTCCGTGTAAAGTTTGGTGAGTTTTCGTTCATGTTTAGTGCCTCAAAAATGTGGTTGTTTGCGGAAAAGAATAATAACAAAGAAAAAGAAGAAGAATAATAATAACTAGAGCTGCGAGCAGCTATAAAGGGCCCTCGCAACCCAGACCACGTTGGGGTACTTGCACGTCGGGGTACTGGCACGTTGGGGTACTGTCAAATAGGACAAGGACCATCTAAAATGTTTTTGACAAGCCTTGTATGTGCAAAGTTTAATCAAAACGCAAAATATGGTGTGCAATTCCCAAAATAAATTCAAAATGGCGGACTTCCTTTTAGGTTCAGCATACGGCTACAGAATACTTTTTGTAGGTCTTAAGCTAATAGGTATGCCTCCCAGTTTTCACAAATCTAGGTCAAGTCATCTTTAGTTGTGTATCGCTTGAATCATACAATTGGAAATGCTCCATAAAAATGCATAGAGGGCGCTATTGAGCACAACGTTGGGTTACTTGCACGTCAGGGTACTGGCACGTTGGGGTACTGTTACATGGAACAAGGACCATTTAAAATGTTAGTTTTTTCCATGCCTTGTCTGTGCAAAGTTTAATGAAAGAGGCCAAAAATGATGTATAATTCCCAAAATAAAATCAAAATAGCGGACTTCCTCTTTGGTTTGGCAAATGGCTACATAATACTTTTTTGTAGGTATTAGGCTGATAGGGGTCTGTCCTAATTTTCACAAATCTAGCAGAATCATACAATCGGAAATACTTCATAAAAATGTCTAGAGGGCGCTATTTATTGCAAATTGCACAATAAATCTCTAAAAATTCATGTTCATGACAAGTCTGATGTGTTTGCAAAGTTTCATAAGTTTTCACACATGTATAGATAAAAAAACAAAGCAGCACTTCACTTGGCAAACTGCATCGCTATAGCAGCAGCGTGCGACAAAATAAAAAACTTTTGATAACTTTGCATCTTAAACATCTTAAGATGAAACACACCAAGTTTGAAGACGGTCGGATGAACTTTGTACGAGGAGTTCGTTAAAATATGACAACTGAAAAAGCCCACAAAAAATGGCAACAAATCCCATCGTAAATCAAAATGGCAGACTTCCTGTTTGGTTTATCACATGGTTCCAAGAGACTTTTTTGTACATCGTGGGCTCTTATGTATGCCTGCAAATTATCATCGCGCTAGGTGAAACGTACAACCGGGAATGCTTCGTTAAAGAGGAGTTTTCTAGCTCAAAATGTGATGCCCGGCCCCTGGGGGACTTCCTGTTGGGTTTAGCACATGGCACCAAGAGACTTTTTTGTACACTGTGGGCTGTTACATATGTCTACAATTTTTTGTAGCTCTAGCTACTTCGTACAACTGGGAATGCTTCATTAAGAGGGATTTTTTTCCTTTGCAAAAAGTGCATGCCACGACAACAGCGTGCGACGAAATAAAGAGCTTTCAATAACTTTTCATCCTCAACATCTTAAGATGAGTCACACCAAGTTTGAAGATGATCGGATAAACTCTGTAGGAGGAGTTCGTTAAAATATGACCCCTATGAAATGGCCCAAAAAATGGCAACACATTCCAAAGTAAATAAAAATGGCGGACATCCTGTTAGGTTTAGCATATGGTTCAAAAAGAGTTTTTTGTACCTCGAGGGCTGTTATATACCTCTACAAATTTTGGTAACTCTAGGTGAAACGTACAGCCGGGTATGCTTTGTTAAAGAGGAGTTTTTTAGCTTAAAATGTGATGCCCGGCCCCTGGGGGACTTCCTGTTGGGTTTAGCACAGGGCACCAAGAGACTTTTTTGTACATCTTGGGCTGTTACATATGTCTACAAGTTTTCGTAGCTCTAGCTGCTTCGTACAACTGGCAATGCTTCTTTAAGGATATTTTTTTTCCTTTGCAAACAGTGCATGCCATGACAACAGCGTGCGACGAAATACAAAGCTTTCAATAACTTTTCATCTTCAACATCTTAAGATGAATCACACCAAGTTTGAAGATGATCGGATAAACACTGTAGGAGGAGTTCGTTAAAATAAGGCCCCAATGAAATGGCCAAAAAAATGGCAACACGTTCCAAAATAAATCAAAATGGTGGACTTCCTGTTAGGTTTAGCATATGGTTCAAAAAGAGTTTTTTGTAGGTCATAGCCTGTTACATATGTGTACAAATTTTCGTAGCTCTAGATTAAACGTACAACCGGCAATGCTTCATGAAGTAAGAATTTTTAAACTCTAAATTTGATGCGTCGCCGACGTCATATAGTATATCAAAAACTTTAGATTTTTTACAATGATGTTGTCCCAGGTGTTGAGATGGTCCATCCCAAGTTTGAAGTTAATCGGGTTAACCGTGTAGGAGAAGCGGGCAAAAGTATGACCCCTGTAAATGTGCAAAACTGGGCCAAAATTGGACAGTCAGATGATCATACCTCACTTTCTGTCTATTTTAGGGTACACACATCAAAGAGGTTTTTGTTCATCTGGATGTGCTACGGGTGCCACACAATTTTCGTCGCCATAGGACAATCGTAGCGGGACAGGGATCCGTTTAACCTATGTAGGTGGCGCTATGGAGCCATTTTTCTGTTATCATGTATGGCGACTTTAAAATATCAAATTTTTCGCCAGGCCTGATGTGCGTGTAAAGTTTGGTGAGTTTTCGTTCACGTTTAGCGTCTCAAAAATGCGATTGTTTGCGGAGAAGAATAATAATAAGAATAATAATAAGAATAATAATAAGAAGAATTCCTACAAAAACAATAGGGCCTCGCAGCGGCACCGCCGCCGCCGCTGCTCGGGCCCTAATAAGAATTCCTTCAGGAACAATAGGGACCTCGCAGCGGTCGCTGCTCGGGCCCTAATAATAATTTTTACAAAAACAATAGGGACCTCGCAGCGGTCGCTGCTCGGGCCCTGACTAGAGCTGCGAGCAGCTATAAAGGGCCCTCGCAGCCCGGGCCACGTTGGGGTACTTGCACGTTGGGGAACTTGCACGTTGGGGTACTCGCACGTTGGGGTACTGGCACATTATGAGCAAAATTTCTTTGAACATGGCATGACAAACCTTTACATGTGATTTTTTTTTTGCCAGGTGTGATGTGTGTGACAAGCTCAATGTGTTTTGGTGATTGTCAAGATGTGCAAAAATCAGCTTCATTTTTTATTTTTAGGGAATGAGTTGACCTGACTGTTTTTTTTTTGCAAAAGTATGTATACCCATCATCGCTTGTACTCATTGCACAATGTTGCTTTTATTGTCCATAGAGGCGATCAAAAAAAATGAAACTGAATAAAAAAACTACTGTTGTTTGGATCGGTCTGATACCAGTGAACATCTTGAGTAGTGGAAAGTAAAAGAATATTCATAAATGACTTAGTTATAACACTTACGAGTTCACAAATTTTGTTCAAAATACCGTGTTTTTTTTTTTTTGTTTTTTTTTTTTTTTTAATGCCTCAAGGACTAGGTGGCGCAGTATTTATCACTGAATTTTGTCATAGAGATACCTTCAGGCCTTGACTATAAATATACATGTTAAGTGTGGGATTTTTTGGAGCATGTACCGGGGAGTTATTCAGCATATCCTTCATTCACGTTACTGCTTTTAACGTCAATAGAGGCTATCAAAAATAAATAAAACTAAATAAAAAATACGTATGTTTGGATAGGTCTGATGCTAGTGAAAATTTTGAGTGGTGGAAAGTAAAAGAATATTCATAAATGACTTAGTTATCACACTTAGAATGAGTTTACATTTTTTGTACAAAATACCGTATGTGGGGTATTTTTTTGTTTTGCCTCAAGGGCTAGGTGGCGCTGCATATATAACTGAATGTTGTCATAGAGATACCTTCAGGCCTTGACTATGAGCATACATGTCAAGTTTGGGATTTTTTGGAGGATGTACTGGGAAGTTATTAAGCATATCCTTTTTCAGTTCGAAACACAAAGTTTGATGCCCCGCCTTCATCATATAGTATTTCGAAAAGTCAAGATTTTCCCCCCTGTCGTTGGCTCAGGTCTTGACATGGTCCAGGTCAAGTCTGAAGTCAGTCGGATGAAACGTGTAGGAGAAGTGGGAAAAAGTATGCCCCCTGTAAATGTGCAAATATCGTCAAAAATGGGACATTCAAAAATTCGTAGCTCACTTCCTGTTCATTTTAGCATGTAGGCCCAAGAGACTTTTTTTGTAGGTCTTGGGCTCCCTCATACACCTAAAAATATTCGTCGTTCTTGCTTAAACGTACAACCGGGGCTGCTTCGTTAAAAATTTCTAGGGGGCGCTATTGAGTCATTTTTGTAAAAATAGCACAATCAACAATAAAATATTGCTCATTTTACCAGGCCAGATGTGTGTGCCAAGTTTCATGAGTTTCTGTGCATGTTTAGACCCTCAAAACTGGCGTTGTTTTCTTGGCGAACAGCGCTTAGCCACGCCCACAGCAATTCGCGAAAACTCACAAACTTCGTGTTGTGACATCATGAAGGCCGAAACCCTCAACATTTGTCACACTTAGAATGAGTGTACATTTTTTGTACAAAATACCGTATGTGGGGTATTATTATTTTTTTTATATATATATATATATGCCTCAAGGGCTAGGTGGCGCTGTATTTATAACTGAATTTTGTCATAGAGATACCTTCACGCCTTGACTATAAATATACATGTCAAGTTTGGGATTTTTTGAAGCATGCACCGGGGAGTTATTAAGCATATCCTTCATTCACGATATTGCTTTTAATGTCCACAGAGGCTATCAAAAATAAATAAAAATATATATATGTTTGGATAAGTCTGATGCCAGTGAACATTTTGAGTGGTGGAAACTAAAAGAATATTCATAAATGACTTAGTTATCACACTTAGAATGAGTTTACATTTTTTGTACAAAATACCGTATGTGGGGTATTTTTTTTTTTATGCCTCAAGGGCTAGGTGGCGCTGCATATATAACTGAATGTTGTCATAGAGATACTTTCAGGCCTTGATGATAAACATACATGTCAAGTTTGGGATTTTTTGGAGCATGTACCGGGGAGTTATTAAGCATATCCTTTTTCAGTGCGAAACACAAATTTTGATGCCCCGCCTTCATCATATAGTATTTCGAAAAGTCAAGATTTTTCCCCCTGTCGTTGGCTCAGGTCTTGACATGGTCCAGGTCAAGTCTGAAGTCAGTCGGATGAAACGTGTAGGAGAAGTGGGCAAAAGTATGCCCCCTGTAAATGTGCAAAAATCGTCAAAAATGGGACATTCAAAAATTCGTAGCTCACTTCCTGTTCATTTTAGCATATGGGTCCAAGTGACTTTTTTGTAGGTCTTGGGCTTCCTAATACACCTAAAAAATTTTGTAGCTCTTGCTTAAACGTACAACTGGGGCTGTTTCGTTAAAGATTTCTAGGGGGCGCTATTGAGTCATTTTTGTAAAAATAGCACAATCGACGATAAAAAATTGCTCATTTTGCCAGGCCAGCTGTGTGTGCCAAGTTTCGTGTGTTTCTGTGGCAGTTTAGGCCCTCAAAATTGGCGTTGTTTTCTTGGCGAACAGCGCTTAGCCACGCCCACAGCGATTCGCGAAAACTCACAAACTTCATGTTGTGACAGCATGAAGGCCGACACCCTCATCTCAGCAAATATGAGGTAGGTCCAGTTAACATGGTTGGAGAAAAACATTGAAGAAAAATCGTGAGAAAAAAAATTGCCAGTAGGTGGCGCTATCAGTAAGATGAAATATAAGTTTGTAGATGTCTTTAGGGCTGGACTCACATCAATTGTGTAAAATTTTGAGAAGATAGCATCATCTCGGTCAAGTTAATGCAGCTTTTGTTGTCACGAGAAATCTTCAGACTTTGCGGCACCGTAGCGGCCACGCCCTTTGGCGAAAAGTTACAATATTCGGTGTGGGGCATGATCAACATCTTAAGGCTTTTTTGACCAATTTTCAACTGGATCCCTTCAACGAGCTCAGCACAGTAGCTAAAAACGTAAAGTATGACAATTATTGTTACCACTAGGTGGCGCTACATGGATAACTGAATTTTATCATATAGATGTTTTCAGGCCGTGACTATTAAGTTGCCTGATAAGTTTGAGATTTTTTGGAGCTTGAACATGGGAGTTATTAAGCATTTGCTCTTTCTGGACAAATGAAATTTTAAAGGCAATATTTGATGCCCCGCCCCCGTCATATAGTATTTCGAAAAGGCAAGATTTTTTCCCCAGTTGTTCTCTCAGGTCTTGAGATGATAAATGCCAAGTTTGAAGTCAATTGGATGAAAAATGTTTACAAAGGGGTCAAAAGCATGACCACAGTGAATGTGCCAAAATAGGCCAAAATTGGACATTAAAAAATTCATAGCTCACTTCCTGTACATTTTAGCTACATGGTCCCAATAGACTTTTTTGTGCGTCTCGGGGTGCTACACGTGCCTGCCAATTTTCGTTGATCTAGCTCAAACATGCCGGGCTTGGTTTTTATTTTTCTATGCTAGGGGGCGCTATAGAGTCGCGTTGTTATGACGACTTCATAATATCAAATTTTTCGCCGGGCCTGAGGAGTGTGCAAAGTTTGGTGAGTTTTCGTAAATGTTTAGGTACCCAAAATCGTGATCGTTTACGGAGAAGAAGAAGAAGAAGAAGAATAATAATAACTAGAGCTGCGAGCAGCTATAAAGGGCCCTCGCAGCCCGGGCCACGTTGGGGTCCTTGCACGTTGGGGTACTTGCACGTTGGGGTACTGGCACGTTGGGGTACTGGCATATTGGAAGCAAAATTTCTTTGAAAATGGCATAATAAACGTTTACATGTAGAATATTTTTTTGCCAGTGTGTGTGTCAAGCTCAACGGGTTTTGGTGATTGTTAAGACCTGCAAAAATCAGCGTCCTTTTTTATTTTTAGGCAATGAGTTGCCCTGATTGGTATTTTTTTGTAAAAGTGTATATACACATCATCGCTCGTTGTACTCATTGCACAATGTTACTTTTATTGTCCAAAGGGGCAATCAAAAATGAATAAAACAAAATGGAAACGTACATACGTTTGGATCGGTGTGAAGCCAGTGAACAATTTGAGTGGTGGAAACTAAAAGAATATTCATAAATGACTTAGTTATCACACTTAGAATGAGTGTACATTTTTTGTACAAAATACCGTATGTGGGGTATTTTTTTTATTTTTTATATAAGCCTCAAGGGCTAGGTGGCGCTGTATTTATAACTGAATGTTGTCATAGAGATACCTTCAGGCCTTGATTATAAGCATACATGTCAAGTGTGGGATTTTTTTTTGGAGCATGTACCGTGGAGTTATTAAGCATATCCTTCATTCACGATATTGCTTTTAATGTCCATAGAGGCTATCAAAAATAAATAAAAATATATATATGTTTGGATAAGTCTGATGCCAGTGAACATTTTGAGTGGTGGAAACTAAAAAAATATTCATAAATGACTTAGTTATCACACTTAGAATGAGTGTACATTTTTTGTACAAAATACCGTATGTGGGGTATTTTTTTTTCATGCCTCAAGGGCTAGGTGGCGCTGCATATATAACTGAATGTTGTCATAGAGATAACTTCAGGCCTTGACGATAAACATACATGTCAAGTTTGGGATTTTTTGGAGCATGTACCGGGGAGTTATCAAGCATATCCTTTTTCATTGTGAAACACAAATTTTGATGCCCCGCCCTCATCATATAGTATTTCGAAAAGTCAAAATTTTTCCCCCTGTCGTTGGCTCAGGTCTTGACATGGTCCAGGCCAAGGCTTAACTCAGTCGGATGAAACGTGTAGGAGAAGTGGGCAAAAGTCTGCCCCCTGTGAATGTGCAAAAATCGTCAAAAATGGGACATTCAAAAATTCGTAGCTCACTTCCTGTTCATTTTAGCATATGGGTACAAGAGACTTTTTTGTAGGTCTTGGGCTCCCTCATACACTTAAAAATATTCGGCGTTCTTGCTTAAACGTACAACCGGGGCTGCTTCGTTAAAAATTTCAAGGGGGCGCTATTGAGTCATTTTTGTAAAAATAGCACAATCAACAATAAAATATTGCTCATTTTACCAGGCCAGATGTGTGTGCCAAGTTTCAGGAGTTTCTGTGCATGTTTAGACCCTCAAAACTGGCGTTGTTTTCTTGGCGAACAGCGCTTAGCCACGCCTACAGCAATTCGCGAAAACTCACAAACTTCGTGTTGTGACATCATGAAGGCCGAAACCCTCCTCTGAGCAAATATGAGGTAGGTCCAGTTAACGTGTTTGGAGAAAAACGTAGAAGAAAATTCGTAAGAAAAAAAATTGCCACTAGGTGGCGCTATCAGTTAGATGAAATGTAAGTTAGTAGATGTCTTTAGAGCTGGACTCTCATCAAATGTGTGAAATTTTGAGAAGATAGGATCATCTCGGTCAAGTTAATGCAGCTTTTATTTTCACGAAAAATCTTCAGATTTTGCGTCACCGTAGCGGCCACGCCCTTTGGCGAAAAGTTACAATATTCGGTGTGGGGCATGATCAACATCTTAAGGGTTTTCTGAACAATTTTCAACTGGATCCCTTCAACGAGCTCAGCGCAGTAGCTAAAAACGTAAAGTATGACATTTATTGTAACCACTAGGTGGCGCTATATGTATAACTGAATTTTGTCATATAGATGTTTTCAGGCTGTGACTATTACGTTGCCTGAGAAGTTTGAGATTTTTTGGAGCTTGAACATGGGAGTTATTAAGCATTTGCTCTTTCTGGACAAATGAAATTTTAAAGGCAATATTTGATGCTCCGCCCCCGTCGTATAGTATTTCGAAAAGGCAAGATGTTTTGCCCAGCTGTTCTCTTAGGTCTTGAGATGATAAATGCCAAGTTTGAAGTCAATTGATTGAAAAATGTTTGCAAAGGGGGAAAAAGCATGACCACAGTGAATGTGCCAAAATAGGCCAAAATTGGACATTAAAAAATTCATAGCTCACTTCCTGTACATTTTAGCTACATGGTCCCAATAGACTTTTTTGTGCGTCTCGGGGTGCTACACGTGCCTGCCAATTTTCGTTGCTCTAGCTCAAACGTGTCGGGCTTGGTTTTTATTTTTCTACGCTAGGGGGCGCTATAGAGTCGCGTTGTTATAACGACTTCATAATATCAAATTTTTCGCCGGACCTGAGGAGTGTGCAAAGTTTGGTGAGTTTTCGTGAATATTTAGGTACCCAAAATCGCGATTGTTTGCGGAGAATAAAGAAGAATAATAATAATAATAATAACTAGAGCTGCGAGCAGCTATAAAGGGCCCTCGCAACCCGGGCCACGTTGGGGTATTTGCACGTCGGGGTACTGGCATGTTGGGGTACTGTCAAATAGGAAACCATCTAAATTGTAAACGTTTTTGCCATGCTTTGTGTTTTTAAAGTTTCATGGAAAGGCCAAAAACGATGCACAATTAACAAAATAAAATCAAAATGGATTGGCACATGGCTATATAGAATACTTTTTGAATATATTCGGCATGCCTGCCAATATTCACACATCTAGCTGAATCATATAATCGGAAAGACTTCATAAAAATGTCTAGAGGGCGCTATTGAGCCATTTATTACAAATAGCACAACAAATCTCTAAATAAAATATTCATGTTCTAGACAGGTCTGGTGCGTGTGCAAAGTTTTGTGAGTTTTCACCCATATTTAGACTCTCAAAAAAGCATTTTTCTTCACAAACAATGCATGGCTACAGCAAAGGCGTGTGACAAAATAAAAAAATTCAATAACTTTTCATCTTAAATATCTTAAGATGAAACACGCCAAAGAATGAAGACGATCTGATAAGTTCTGTTGAAAATATGACCCCTATAAAAGGCCCCAAAAAATGGCTACAAATACCAAAGTAAATCAAAATGGCAGACTTCCTTTTTGATTCAGCATATGGCTTTAGAAACCTTTTTGTAAGTCTTAGGCTGATAGGTATCCCAATTTTTACAAATCTAGCTGAATCATAAAACACAAAACATTTGCAAAAGCTTCATAAAAATGTCTAGAGGGCGCTATTGAACCATTTATTGCAAATTGAATAAGAAATCTCTAAAATATTCATGCTGATGACAAGCCTGATGTGTGTGTAAAGTTTCATGAGTTTTTGCACATGTTTAGACCAAAAAAAAAAAGTAACATTTTACTTGGCAAACAATGCATCGCCATGACAACGGCGTGCGACAAAATAAATAACTTTCGATAACTTTGCATCTTAAACATCTTAAGATGAAGCACACCAAGTTTAAAGACAGTCGGATAAATTTTGTAGGAGGAGTTCGTTAAAATATGACCCCTAAAAAAGGCCACAAAAAATGGCTACAAATCCCAACGTAAATCAAAATGGTGGACTTCCTGATTGGTTTAGCATATTGCTCCAAGAGACTTTTTTTGTACATCCTGAGCTCTTATGTTTGCCTGCAAATTATCATAGCTTTAGGTGTTTAATCAAAACGCAAAATATGGTGTGCAATTCCCATGCATTGCTATGGCAACAGCGTGTGACAAAATAAAAAACTTTCGATTACTTTGCATCTTAAACATCTTAAGATGAAACATACCAAGTTTGAAGACAGTCGGATAAATTTTGTAGGAGGGGTTCGTTAAAATATGACCCCTGAAAAAGGCCACAAAAAATGGCAACAAATCCCATCATAAATCAAAATGGCGGACTTCCTGTTTGGTTTAGCCCATGGTTCCAAGAGACTTTTTTGTACATCGTGGGCTCTTATGTATGCCTGCAAATTATCATAGCGCTAGGTGAAACGTACAACCGGGAATGCTTAGTTAAAGAGGAGTTTTTTAGCTCAAAATGTGATGCCCGGCCCCTGGGGGACTTCCTGTTGCGTTTAGCACATGGCACCAAGAGACATTTTTGTAGATCCTGGGCTGTTACATATGTCTACAATTTTTCGTCACTCTAGCTGCTTCGTACAACTGGGAATGCTTCATTAAGAAGGATTTTTTTCCTTTGCAAAAAGTGCATGCCACGATAACAGCATGTGACGAAATAAAAAACTTTCAATAACTTTTCATTTTCAACATCTTAAGATGAATCACACCAAGTTTGAAGATGATCGGATAAACTCTGTAGGAGGAGTTTGTTAAAATATGACCCCTATGAAATGGCCAAAAAAAATGGCAACACATTCCAAAGTAAATCAAAATGGCGGACGTCCTGTTAGGTTTAGCATATGGTTCAAAAAGAGTTTTTTGTAAATCGAGGGCTGTTATATACCTCTACAAATTTTGGTAACTCTAGGTGAAACGTACAGCCGGGTATGCTTTGTTAAAGAGGAGTTTTTTTTAGCTCAAAATGTGATGCCCGGCCCCTGGGGGACTTCCTGTTGGGTTTAGCACAGGGCACCAGGAGACTTTTTTGTACATCTTGGGCTGTTACATATGTCTACAAATTTTCGTAGCTCTAGCTGCTTCGTACAACTGGCAATGCTTCTTTAAGGATATTTTTTTCCTTTGCAAACAGTGCATGCCATGACAACAGCGTGCGACGAAATACAAAGCTTTCAATAACTTTTCATCTTCAACATCTTAAGATGAATCACACCAAGTTTGAAGATGATCGGATAAACACTGTAGGAGGAGTTCGTTAAAATAAGACTCCAATGAAATGGCCAAAAAAATGGCAACACGTTCCAAAATAAATCAAAATGGTGGACTTCCTGTTAGGTTTAGCATATGGTTCAAAAAGAGTTTTTTGTAGGTCATAGCCTGTTACATATGTGTACCAATTTTCGTAGCTCTAGATTAAACGTACAACCGGCAATGCCTCGTGAAGTAAGAATTTTTAAACTCTAAATTTGATGCGCCGCCGCCGTCATATAGTATATCAAAAACTTTTCATTTTTCACAATGATGTTGTCCCAGGTGTTGAGATGGTACATCCCAAGTTTGAAGTCAATCGGGTTAACCGTGTAGGAGAAGCGGGCAAAAGTATGACCCCTGTAAATGTGCAAAAATTGGCAAAAATTGGACATTTAAATACTCATACCTCACTTTCTGTCTATTTTAGGGTACACACTTCAAAGAGGTTTTTGTTCATTGGGATGTGCTACAGGTGCCACACAATTTTCATAGCCGTCGGACAATCGTAGCGGGACAGGGATCCGTTTAACCTATGTAGGGGGCGCTAAGGAGCCATTTTTCTGTTATCATGTATGGCGACTTTAAAATATCAAATTTTTCGCCAAGCCTGATGTGCGTGTAAAGTTTGGTGAGTTTTCGGTCACGTTTAGTGTCTCAAAAATGCGATTGTTTGCGGAGAAGAATAATAATAAGAATAATAATAAGAAGAATTCCTACAAAAACAATAGGGCCTCGCAGCGGCACCGCCGCCGCCGCTGCTCGGGCCCTAATAATAATAATAATAATAATAATAATAATAATAATTTTTACAAAAACAATAGGGACCTCGCAGCGGTCGCTGCTCGGGCCCTAATAATAATAATAATAATAATCCGATCGAAAAACAATAGGGACCTCGCAGCGGTAGCTGCTCGGGCCCTAATAACTAGGGCTGCGAGCAGCTATAAAGGGCCCTCGCAGCCCGGGCCACGTTGGGGTCCTTGCACGTTGGGGTACTTGCACGTTAGGGTACTGGCATGTTGGGGTACTGGCATATTGGAAGCAAAATTTCTTTGAAAATGGCATAATAAACGTTTACATGTAGAATATTTTTTTTGCCAGTGTGTGTCAAGCTCAACGGGTTTTGGTGATTGTTAAGACCTGCAAAAATCAGCGTCCTTATTTATTTTTAGGCAATGAGTTGCCCTGATTGGTATTTTTTGTAAAAGTGTATATATACATCATCGCTCGTTGTACTCATTGCACAATGTTACTTTTATTGTCCAAAGGGGCAATCAAAAATGACTAACACAAAATGGAAACGTACATACGTTTGGATCGGTGTGAAGCCAGTGAACAATTTGAGTGGTGGAAACTAAAAGAATATTTATAAATGACTTAGTTATCACACTTAGAATGAGTTTTCATTTTTTGTACAAAATACCGTATGTGTTTTTTTTTTTATATATATTATGCCTCAAGGGCTAGGTGGCGCTGTATTTATAACTGAATGTTGTCATAGAGATACCTTCAGGCCTTGATTATAAGCATACATGTCAAGTGTGGGATTTTATTTGGAGCATGTACCGTGGAGTTATTATGCATATCCTTCATTCACGATATTGCTTTTAATGTCCACAGAGGCTATCAAAAATAAATAAAAATATATATATGTTTGGATAAGTCTGATGCCAGTGAACATTTTGAGTGGTGGAAACTAAAAGAATATTCATAAATGACTTAGTTATCACACTTAGAATGAGTTTACATTTTTTGTACAAAATACCGTATGTGGGGTATTTTTTTTTTATGCCTCAAGGGCTAGGTGGCGCTGCATATATAACTGAATGTTGTCATAGAGATAGCTTCAGGCCTTGATGATAAACATACATGTCAAGTTTGGGATTTTTTGGAGCATGTACCGGGGAGTTATTAAGCATATCCTTTTTCAGTGCGAAACACAAATTTTGATGCCCCGCCTTCATCATATAGTATTTCGAAAGGTCAAGATTTTTCCCCCTGTCGTTGGCTCAGGTCTTGACATGGTCCAGGTCAAGTCTTAACTCAGTCAGATGAAACGTGTAGGAGAAGTGGGCAAAAGTCTGCCCCCTGTGAATGTGCAAAAATCGTCAAAAATGGGACATTCAAAAATTCGTAGCTCACTTCCTGTTCATTTTAGCATATGGGTCCAAGAGACTTTTTTGTAGGTCTTGGGCTCCCTCATACACCTAAAAATATTCGTCGTTCTTGCTTAAACGTACAACCGGGGCTGCTTCGTTAAAAACTTCTAGTGGGCGCTATTGAGTCATTTTTGTAAAAATAGAACAATCAACAATAAAATATTGCTCATTTTACCAGGCCAGATGTGTGTGCCAAGTTTCATGAGTTTCTGTGCATGTTTAGACCCTCAAAACTGGCGTTGTTTTCTTGGCGAACAGAGCTTAGCCACACCCACAGCAATTCACGAAAACTCACAAACTTCGTGTTGTGACATCATGAAGGCAGAAACCCTCATCTGAGCAAATATGAGGTAGGTCCAGTTAACGTGTTTGGAGAAAAACGTAGAAGAAAATTCGTAAGAAAAAAAATTGCCACTAGGTGGCGCTATCAGTTAGATGAAATATAAGTCAGTAGATGTCTTTAGGGCTGGACTCTCATCAAATGTGTGAAATTTTGAGAAGATAGGATCATCTCGGTCAAGTTAATGCAGCTTTTATTTTCACGAAAAATCTTCAGACTTTGCGGCACCGTAGCGGCCACGCCCTTTGGCGAAAAGTTACAATATTCGGTGTGGGGCATGATCAACATCTTAAGGCTTTTCTGACCAATTTTCAAATGGATCCCTTCAACAAGCTCAGCACAGTAGCTAAAAACGTAAAGTATGACATTTATTGTAACCACTAGGTGGCGCTATATGTATAACTGAATTTTATCATCTAGATGTTTTCAGGCCGTGACTATTACGTTGCCTGAGAAGTTTGAGATTTTTTGGAGCTTGAACATGGGAGTTATTAAGCATTTGCTCTTTCTGGACAAATGAAATTTTAAAGGCAATATTTGATGCTCCGCCCCCGTCATATAGTATTATGAAAAGGCAAGATGTTTTGCCCAGCTGTTCTCTCAGATCTTGAGATGATAAATGCCAAGTTTGAAGTCAATTGGATGAAAAATGTTTGCAAAGGGGGAAAAAGCATGACCACAGTGAATGTGCCAAAATAGGCCAAAATTGGACATTAAAAAATTCATAGCTCACTTCCTGTACATTTTAGCTACATGGTCTCAATAGACTTTTTTGTGCGTCTCGGGGTGCTACACGTGCCTGCCAATTTTTGTTGCTCTAGCTCAAACGTGCCGGGCTTGGTTTTTATTTTTCTACGCTAGGGGGCGCTATCGAGTCGCGTTGTTATAACGACTTCATAATATCAAATTTTTCGCCGGACCTGAGGAGTGTGCAAAGTTCGGTGAGTTTTCGTGAATATTTAGGTACCCAAAATCGCGATTGTTTGCGGAGAATAAAGAAGAAGAAGAATAATAATAATAATAATAATAATTTTTACAAAAACAATAGGGACCTCGCAGCGGTCGCTGCTCGGGCCCTAATAATAATAATAATAATAATAATAATAATAATACTAATAATTTTTACAAAAACAATAGGGACCTCGCAGCGGTCGCTGCTCGGGCCCTAATAATAATAATAATAATAATAATTTTTACAAAAACAATAGGGACCTCGCAGCGGTCGCTGCTCGGGCCCTAACTAGAGCTGCGAGCAGCTATAAAGGGCCCTCGCAGCCCGGGCCACGTTGGGGTACTTGCACGTTGGGGAACTTGCACATTGGGGTACTGGCACATTGGAAGCAGAATTTCTTTGAAAATGGCATGATAAACGTGGATTTTTTTTTTTTTTTTTTTGCCAGGTGTGATGAGTGTGTCAAGCTCAATGGGTTTTGGTGATTGTTAAGATCTGCAAAAATCAGCGTCTTATTTTTTATTTTTAGGCAATGAGTTGCCCTGATTGGTATTTTTTGTAAAAGTGTATATACACATCATCGCTCGTTGTACTCATTGCACAATGTTACTTTTATTGTCCAAAGGGGCAATCAAAAATGAATAAAACAAAATGGAAATGTACATACGTTTGGATCGGTGTGAAGCCAGTGAACAATTTGAGTGGTGGAAACTAAAAGAATATTCATAAATGACTGAGTTATCACACTTAGAATGAGTGTACATTTTTTGTACAAAATACCGTATGTGGGGTATTTTTTTTTTATTCCTCAAGGGCTAGGTGGCGCTGCATATATAACTGAATGTTGTCACAGAGATAACTTCAGGCCTTGACGATAAACATACATGTCAAGTTTGGGATTTTTTGGAGCATGTACCGGGGAGTTATCAAGCATATCCTTTTTCATTGCGAAACACAAAATTTTATGCCCCGCCCTCATCATATAGTATTTCGAAAAGTCAACATTTTTCCCCCTGTCGTTGGCTCAGGTCTTGACATGGTCCAGGCCAAGTCTTAACTCAGTCGGATGAAACGTGTAGGAGAAGTGGGCAAAAGTCTGCCCCCTGTGAATGTGCAAAAATCGTAAAAAATGGGACATTCAAAAATTCATAGCTCACTTCCTGTTCATTTTAGCAAATGGGTACAAGAGACTTTTTTGTAGGTCTTGGGCTCCCTCATGCACCTAAAAATATTTGTCGTTCTTGCTTAAACATACAACCGGGGCTGCTTCGTTAAAAATTTCTAGGGGGCGCTATTGATTCATTTTTGTAAAAATAGCACAATCAACAATAAAATATTGCTCATTTTACCAGGCCAGATGTGTGTGCCAAGTTTCAGGAGTTTCTGTGCATGTTTAGACCCTCAAAACTGGCATTGTTTTCTTGGCGAACAGCGCTTAGCCACGCCCACAGCAATTCACGAAAACTCACAAACTTCGTGTTGTGACATCATGAAGGCCGAAACCCTCATCTGAGCAAATATGAGGTAGGTCCAGTTAACGTGTTTGGAGAAAAACGTAGAAGAAAATTCGTAAGAAAAAAAATTGCCATAGGTGGCGCTATCAGTTAGATGAAATGTAAGTTAGTAGATGTCTTTAGAGCTGGACTCTCATCAAATGTGTGAAATTTTGAGAAGATAGGATCATCTCGGTCAAGTTAATGCAGCTTTTATTGTCACGAAAAATCTTCAGACTTTGCGTCACCGTAGCGGCCACGCCCTTTGGCGAAAATTTACAATATTCGGTGTGGGGCATCATCAACTTCTTAAGGCTTTTCTGACCAATTTTCAACTGGATCCCTTCAACGAGCTCAGCACAGTAGCTAAAAACGTAAAGTATGACATTTATTGTAACCACTAGGTGGCGCTATATGTATAACTGAATTTTGTCATATAGATGTTTTCAGGCCGTGACTATTACGTTGCCTGAGAAGTTTGAGATTTTTTGGAGCTTGTACATGGGAGTTATTCAGCATTTGCTCTTTCTGGACAAATGAAATTTTAAAGGCAAGATTTGATGCCCCGCCCCCGTCATATAGTATTTCCAAAAGGCAAGATTTTTTGCCTAGTTGTTCTCTTAGGTCTTGAGATGATAAATGCCAAGTGTGAAGTCAATGGGATGAAAAATTTTTGCATAGGGGGAAAAAGCATGACCACAGTGAATGTGCCAAAATAGGCCAAAATTGGACATTAAAAAATTCATAGCTCACTTCCTGTACATTTTAGCTACATGGTCCCAATAGACTTTTTTGTGCGTCTCGGGGTGCTACACGTGCCTGCCAATTTTCGTTGCTCCAGCTCAAACGTGCCGGGCTTGGTTTTTATTTTTCTATGCTAGGGGGCGCTATAGAGTCGCATTGTTATGACGACTTCATAATATCAAATTTTTCGCCAGGCCTGAGGAGCGTGCAAAGTTCGGTGAGTTTTCGTGAATGTTTAGGTACCCAAAATCGCGATTGTTTGCGGAGAATAAAGAAGAAGAAGAAGAAGAAGAATAACTAGAGCTGCGAGCAGCTATAAAGGGCCCTCGCAGCCCGGGCCACGTTGGAGTCCTTGCACGTTGGGGTACTTGCACGTTAGGGTACTGGCACGTTGGGGTACTGGCACGTTGGGGTACTGGCATATTGGAAGCAAAATTTCTTTGAAAATGGCATAATAAACGTTTACATGTAGAATATTTTTTTGCCAGTGTGTGTGTCAAGCTCAACGGGTTTTGGTGATTGTTAAGACCTGCAAAAATCAGCGTCCTTTTTTATTTTTAGGCAATGAGTTGCCCTGATTGATATTTTTTGTAAAAGTGTATATATACATCATCGCTCGTTGTACTCATTGCACAATGTTACTTTTATTGTCCAAAGGGGCAATCAAAAATGAATAAAACAAAATGGAAACGTACATACGTTTGGATCGGTGTGAAGCCAGTGAACAATTTGAGTGGTGGAAACTAAAAGAATATTCAGAAATGACTTAGTCATCACACTTAGAATGAGTTTAAATTTTTTTGTACAAAATACCGTATGTGGGGTTTTTTTTTTATATAAGCCTCAAGGGCTAGGTGGCGCTGTATTTATAACTGAATGTTGTCATCGAGATACCTTCAGGCCTTGATTATAAGCATACATGTCAAGTGTGGGATTTTTTTTGGAGCATGTACCGTGGAGTTATTAAGCATATCCTTCATTCACGATATTGCTTTTAATGTCCACAGAGGCTATCAAAAATAAATAAAAATATATATATGTTTGGATAAGTCTGATGCCAGTGAACATTTTGAGTGGTGGAAACTAAAATAATATTCATAAATGACTTAGTTATCACACTCAGAATGAGTTTACATTTTTTGTACAAAACACCGTATGTGGGGTATTTTTTTTTTATGCCTCAAGGGCTAGGTGGCGCTGCATATATAACTGAATGTTGTCATAGAGATAGCTTCAGGCCTTGACGATAAACATACATGTCAAGTTTGGGATTTTTTGGAGCATGTACCGGGGAGTTATTAAGCATATCCTTTTTCAGTGCGAAACACAAATTTTGATGCCCCGCCTTCATCATATAGTATTTCGAAAGGTCAAGATTTTTCCCCCTGTCGTTGGCTCAGGACTTGACATGGTCCAGGTCAAGTCTTAACTCAGTCAGATGAAACGTGTAGGAGAAGTGGGCAAAAGTCTGCCCCCTGTGAATGTGCAAAAATTGTCAAAAATGGGACATTCAAAAATTCGTAGCTCACTTCCTGTTCATTTTAGCATATGGGTCCAAGAGACTTTTTTGTAGGTCTTGGGCTCCCTCATACACCTAAAAATATTCGTCGTTCTTGCTTAAACGTACAACCGGTGCTGCTTCGTTGAAAACTTCTAGGGGGCGCTGTTGAGTCATTTTTGTAAAAATAGCACAATCAACAATAAAATATTGCTAATTTTACCAGGCCAGATGTGTGTGCCAAGTTTCATGAGTTTCTGTGCATGTTTAGAACCTCAAAACTGGCGTTATTTTCTTGGCTAACAGCGCTTAGCCACACCCACAGCAATTCGCGAAAACTCACAAACTTCGTGTTGTGACATCATGAAGGCCGAAACCCTCATCTGAGCAAATATGAGTTAGGTCCAGTTAACGTGTTTGGAGAAAAACGTAGAAGAAAATTCGTAATAAAAAAAATTGCCACTAGGTGGCGCTATCAGTTAGATGAAATATAAGTCAGTAGATGTCTTTAGGGCTGGACTCTCATCAAATGTGTGAAATTTCGAGAAGATAGGATCATCTCGGTCAAGTTAATGCAGCTTTTATTGTCACGAAAAATCTTTAGACTTTGTGGCACCGTAGCGGCCACGCCCTTTGGCGAAAAGTTACAATATTCGGTGTGGGGCATGATCAACATCTTAAGGCTTGTCTGACCAATTTTCAACTGGATCCCTTCAACAAGCTCAGCACAGTAGCTAAAAACGTAAAGTATGACATTTATTGTAACCACTAGGTGGCGCTATATGTATAACTGAATTTTATCATATAGATGTTTTCAGGCCGTGACTATTACGTTGCCTGAGAAGTTTGAGATTTTTTGGAGCTTGAACATGGGAGTTATTAAGCATTTGCTCTTTCTGGACAAATGAAATTTTAAAGGCAATATTTGATGCCCCGCCCCCGTCATATAGTATTTCAAAAAGGCAAGATGTTTTTCCCAGTTGTTCTCTCAGGTCTTGAGATGATAAATGCCAAGTTTGAAGTCAATTGGATGAAAAATGTTTGCAAAGGGGGAAAAAGCATGACCACAGTGAATGTGCCAAAATCGGCCAAAATTGGACATTAAAAAATTCATAGCTCACTTCCTGTACATTTTAGCTACATGGTCCCAATAGACTTTTTTGTGCGTCTCGGGGTGCTACACGTGCCTGCCAATTTTTGTTGCTCTAGCTCAAACGTGCCGGGCTTGGTTTTTATTTTTCTACGCTAGGGGGCGCTATCGAGTCGCATTGTTATGACGACTTAATAATATCAAATTTTTCGCCGGGCCTGAGGAGTGTGCAAAGTTCGGTGAGTTTTCGTGAATGTTTAGGTACCCAAAATCGCGATCGTTTGCGGAGAATAAAGAATAATAATAACTAGAGCTGCGAGCAGCTATAAAGGGCCCTCGCAGCCCGGGCCACGTTGGGGTCCTTGCACGTTGGGGTACTTGCACGTTGGGGTACTGGCATATTGGAAGCAAAATTTCTTTGAAAATGGCATAATAAACGTTTACATGTAGAATATTTTTTTGCCAGTGTGTGTGTCAAGCTCAACGGGTTTTGGTGATTGTTAAGACCTGCAAAAATCAGCGTCCTTTTTTATTTTTAGGCAATGAGTTGCCCTGATTGGTATTTTTTTGTAAAAGTGTATATACACATCATCGCTCGTTGTACTCATTGCACAATGTTACTTTTATTGTCCAAAGGGGCAATCAAAAATGAATAAAACAAAATGGAAACGTACATACGTTTGGATCGGTGTGAAGCCAGTGAACAATTTGAGTGGTGGAAACTAAAAGAATATTCATAAATGACTTAGTTATCACACTTAGAATGAGTGTACATTTTTTGTACAAAATACCGTATGTGGGGTATTTTTTTTTTTTTTATATAAGCCTCAAGGGCTAGGTGGCGCTGTATTTAGAACTGAATGTTGTCATAGAGATACCTTCAGGCCTTGATTATAAGCATACATGTCAAGTGTGGGATTTTTTTTGGAGCATGTACCGTGGAGTTATTAAGCATATCCTTCATTCACGATATTGCTTTTAATGTCCATAGAGGCTATCAAAAATAAATAAAAATATATATATGTTTGGATAAGTCTGATGCCAGTGAACATTTTGAGTGGTGGAAACTAAAAGAATATTCAGAAATGACTTCGTTATCACACTTAGAATGAGTGTACATTTTTTGTACAAAATACCGTATGTGGGGTATTTTTTTTTTTATTCCTCAAGGGCGAGGTGGCGCTGCATATATAACTGAATGTTGTCACAGAGATAACTTCAGGCCTTGACGATAAACATACATGTCAAGTTTGGGATTTTTTGGAGCATGTACCGGGGAGTTATCAAGCATATCCTTTTTCATTGCGAAACACAAAATTTGATGCCCCGCCCTCATCATATAGTATTTCGAAAAGTCAAAATTTTTCCCCCTGTCGTTGGCTCAGGTCTTGACATGGTCCAGGCCAAGTCTTAACTCAGTCGGATGAAACGTGTAGGAGAAGTGGGCAAAAGTCTGCCCCCTGTGAATGTGCAAAAATCGTAAAAAATTGGACATTCAAAAATTCATAGCTCACTTCCTGTTCATTTTAGCATATGGGTCCAAGAGACTTTTTTGTAGGACTTGGGCTCCCTCATACACCTAAAAATATTCGTCGTTCTTGCTTAAACGTACAACCGGGGCTGCTTTGTTAAAAACTTCTAGGGGGCGCTATTGAGTCATTTTTGTAAAAAATAGCACAATCAACAATAAAATATGGCTCATTTTACCAGGCCAGATGTGTGTGCCAAGTTTCATGAGTTTCTGTGCATGTTTAGACCCTCAAAACTGGCGTTGTTTTCTTGGCGAACAGCGCTTAGCCACACCCACAGCAATTCGCGAAAACTCACAAACTTCGTGTTGTGACATCATGAAGGCCGAAAGCCTCATCTGAGCAAATATGAGGTAGGTCCAGTTAACGTGTTTGGAGAAAAACGTAGAAGAAAATTCGTAAGAAAAAAAATTGCCACTAGGTGGCGCTATCAGTTAGATGAAATATAAGTCAGTAGATGTCTTTAGGGCTGGACTCTCATCAAATGTGTGAAATTTTGAGAAGATAGGATCATCTCGGTCAAGTTAATGCAGCTTTTATTTTCACGAAAAATCTTCAGATTTTGCGTCACCGTAGCGGCCACGCCCTTTGGCGAAAAGTTACAATATTCGGTGTGGGGCATGATCAACATCTTAAGGCTTTTCTGACCAATTTTCAAATGGATCCCTTCAACAAGCTCAGCACAGTAGCTAAAAACGTAAAGTATGACATTTATTGTAACCACTAGGTGGCGCTATATGTATAACTGAATTTTATCATATAGATGTTTTCAGGCCGTGACTATTACGTTGCCTGAGAAGTTTGAGATTTTTTGGAGCTTGAACATGGGAGTTATTAAGCATTTGCTCTTTCTCGACAAATGAAATTTTAAAGGCAATATTTGATGCCCCGCCCCCGTCATATAGTATTTCAAAAAGGCAAGATGTTTTGCCCAGTTGTTCTCTCAGGTCTTGAGATGATAAATGCCAAGTTTGAAGTCAATTGGATGAAAAATGTTTGCAAAGGGGGAAAAAGCATGACCACAGTGAATGTGCCAAAATAGGCCAAAATTGGACATAAAAAAATTCATAGCTCACTTCCTGTACATTTTAGCTACATGGTCCCAAGAGACTTTTTTGTGCGTCTCGGGGTACTACACGTGCCTGCCAATTTTTGTTGCTCTTGCTCAAACGTGCCGGGCTTGGTTTTTATTTTTCTACGCTAGGGGGCGCTATCGAGTCGCATTGTTATAACGACTTCATAATATCAAATTTTTCGCCGGACCTGAGGAGTGTGCAAAGTTCGGTGAGTTTTCGTGAATATTTAGGTACCCAAAATCGCGATTGTTTGCGGAGAATAAAGAAGAAGAAGAAGAAGAAGAAGAATAACTAGAGCTGCGAGCAGCTATAAAGGGCCCTCGCAGCCCGGGCCACGTTGGGGTACTTGCACGTTGGGGTACTGGCAAGTTTAGGTACGGCACATTGGAAGCAGAATTTCTTTGAAAATGGCATGATAAACCTTGACATGTGGATTTTTTTTTTTTTTGTAAAAATACCGTTAAGTTGGTGTATTTTTTTTTATGCCTCTAGGGCTAGGTGGCGCTGTATATATAATGGAATGTTGTCATAGGGATACCTTCAAGCCTTGACTCTAAACATACATGTCAAGTGTGGGATTTTTTTGGAGCATGTACCGTGGAGTTATTAAGCATATCCTTCATTCACGATATTGCTTTTAATGTCCATTAGAGGCTATCAAAAATAAATAAAAAAAAAGTACATGTTTGGATAAGTCTAATGCCAGTAAACATTTTGAGTGGTGGAAAGTAAAAGAATATTCATAAATGACTTAGTTATCACACTTAGAATGAGTTTACATTTTTTGTACAAAATACCGTATGTGGGGTATTTTTTTGTTTTGCCTCAAGGGCGAGGTGGCGCTGCATATATAACTGAATGTTGTCATAGAGATACCTTCAGGCCTTGACGATAAACATACATGTCAAGTTTGGGATTTTTTGGAGCATGTATCGGGGAGTTATTAAGCATATCCTTTTTCAGTGCGAAACACAAATTTTGATGCCCCGCGCTCATCATATAGTATTTCCAAAAGTCAAGATTTTTCCGTCTGTTGTTGGCTCAGGTCTTGGCATGGTCCAGGTCAAGTCATAAGTCAGTCGGATAAAACATGTAGGAGAAGTGGGCAAAAGTATGCCCCCTGAAAATGTGCAAAAATCGTCAAAAATGGGACATTCAAAAATTCGTACCTCACTTCCTGTTCATTTTAGCATATGGGTCCAAGAGACTTTTTTGTAGGTCTTTGGCTCCCTCATACACGTAAAAATTTTCGTAGATCTTGCTTAAACGTAGAATCGGGGCTGCTTCGTTAAAAATTTCTAGGGGGCGCTATTGAGTCATTTTTGTAAAAATAGTACAATCAACAATAAAATATTGTTCATTTTACCAGGCCAGATGTGTGTGCCAAGTTTCATGAGTTTCTGCGCATGTTTAGACCCTCAAAACTGGCGTTGTTTTCTTGGCGAACAGTGCTTAGCCACGCCCACAGCGATTCGCGAAAACTCACAAACTTCGTGTTGTGACATCATGAAGGCCGAAACCCTCATCTGAGCAAATATGAGGTTGGTCCAGTTAACGTGTTTGGAGAAAAATGTACAAGAAAATTCGTAAGAAAAAAAATTGCCACTAGGTGGCGCTATCAGTAAGATGAAATATAAGTTCGTAGATGTCTTAAGGGCTGGACTCTCATCAAATGTGTGAAATTTTGAGAAGATAGGATCATCTCGGTCAAGTTCATGCAGCTTTTATTGTCACGAAAAATTTTCGGACTTTGCGTCACCGTAGCGGCCACGCCCTTTGGCGAAAAGTTACAATATTCGGTGTGGGGCATGATCAACATCTTAAGGCTTTTCTGACCAATTTTCAACTGGATCCCTTCAACGAGCTCGGCACAGTAGCTAAAAACGTAAAGTATGACATTTATTGTTACCACTAGGTGGCGCTATATGTATAACTGAATTTTATCATATAGATGCTTTCAGGCCGTGACTATTACGTTGCCTGAGAAGTTTGAGATTTTTTGGAGCTTGAACATGGGAGTTATCACACTTAGAATGAGTTGACATTTTTTGTACAAAATACCGTATGTGGGGTATTTTTTTTTCACGCCTGAAGGGCTAGGTGGCGCTGCATATATAACTGAATTTTGTCATAGAGATACCTTCAGGCTTTGACTATAAACATACATGTCAAGTTTGGGATTTTTTGGAGCATGTACCGGGGAGTTATTAAGCATATCCTTTTTCAGTGCGAAACACAAAATTTGATGCCCCGCCCTCATCATATAGTATTTCCAAAAGTCAAGATTTTTCTGCCTGTAGTTGGCTCAGGTCTTGACATGGTCCAGGTCTAGTCTAAAGTCAGTCGGATGAAATGTGTAGGAGAAGTGGGCAAAAGTATGCCCCCTGAAAATGTGCAAAAATCGTCAAAAATGGGACATTCAAAAATTCATAGCTCACTTCCTGTTCATTTTAGCACATGGGTCCAAGAGACTTTTTTGTAGGTCTTGGACTCCCTCATACACCTAAAAATTTTCGTAGATCTTGCTTAAACGTACAATCGGGGCTGCTTCGTTAAAAATTTCTAGGGGGCGCTATTGAGTCATTTTTGTAAAA
Organism: Festucalex cinctus; assembly: GCF_051991245.1. Lineage (NCBI taxonomy): Eukaryota > Metazoa > Chordata > Actinopteri > Syngnathiformes > Syngnathidae > Festucalex > Festucalex cinctus. The sequence goes on along the minus strand of NC_135416.1, from coordinate 28,111,175 downwards.
ATAGGACAATACATGATAAAATATTGCTCATTTTGCCAGGCCAGATGTGTGTGCCAAGTTTCATGAGTTTCTGCGCATGTTTAGACCATCAAAACTAGCGTTGTTTTCTTGGCGAACAGTGCTTAGCCACGCCCACAGCGATTCGCGAAAACTCACAAACTTCGTGTTGTGACATCATGAAGGCCGAAACCCCCATCTGAGCAAATATGAGGTTGGTCCAGTTAACGTGTTTGGAGAAAAATGTACAAGAAAATTCGTAAGAAAAAAAATTGCCACTAGGTGGCGCTATCAGTTAGATGAAATATAAGTTCGTAGATGTCTTTAGGGCTGGACTCTCATCAAATGTGTGAAATTTTGAGAAGATAGGATCATCTCGGTCAAGTTCATGCAGCTTTTATTGTCACGAAAAATCTTCAGACTTTGCGTCACCGTAGCGGCCACGCCCTTTGGCGAAAAGTTACAATATTCGGTGTGGGGCATGATCAACATCTTAAGGCTTTTCTGACCAATTTTCAACTGGATCCCTTCAACGAGCTCAGCACAGTAGCTAAAAACGTAACGTCTGACAATTATTGTTACCACTAGGTGGCGCTACATGGATAACTGAATTTTAGCATATAGATGTTTTCAGGCCGTGACTATTAAGTTGCCTGATAAGTTTGAGATTTTTTGGAGCTTGAACATGGGAGTTATTAAGCATTTGCTCTTTCTGGACAAATGAAATTTTAAAGGCAATATTTGATGCCCGCCCCCGTCATATAGTATTTCGAAAAGGCAAGATTTTTTCCCCAGTTGTTCTCTCAGGTCTTGAGATGATAAATGCCAAGTTTGAAGTCAATTGGATGAAAAATGTTTGCAAAGGGGGAAAAAGCATGACCACAGTGAATGTGCCAAAATAGGCCAAAATTGGACATAAAAAAATTCATAGCTCACTTCCTGTACATTTTAGCTACATGGTCCCAATAGACTTTTTTGTGCGTCTCGGGGTGCTACACGTGCCTGCCAATTTTCGTTGCTCTAGCTCAAACATGCCGGGCTTGGTTTTTATTTTTCTATGCTAGGGGGCGCTATAGAGTCGCGTTGTTATGACGACTTCATAATATCAAATTTTTCGCCGGGCCTGAGGAGTGTGCAAAGTTTGGTGAGTTTTCGTAAATGTTTAGGTACCCAAAATCGTGATCGTTTACGGAGAAAAAGAATAATAATAATAACTAGAGCTGCGAGCAGCTATAAAGGGCCCTCGCAGCCCGGGCCACGTTGGGGTACTTGCACGTTGGGGTACTTGCACGTTGGGGTACTGGCACGTTGGGGTACTGGCAAGTTTAGGTAAGGCACATTGGAAGCAGAATTTCTTTGAAAATGGCATGATAAACCTTGACATGTGGATTTTTTTTTTTTTTGTAAAAATACCGTTAAGTTGGTGTATTTTTTTTTATGCCTCTAGGGCTAGGTGGCGCTGTATATATAATGGAATGTTGTCATAGGGATACCTTCAAGCCTTGACTCTAAACATACATGTCAAGTGTGGGATTTTTTTGGAGCATGTACCGTGGAGTTATTAAGCATATCCTTCATTCACGATATTGCTTTTAATGTCCATTAGAGGCTATCAAAAATAAATAAAAAAGTACATGTTTGGATAAGTCTAATGCCAGTGAACATTTTGAGTGGTGGAAAGTAAAAGAATATTCATAAATGACTTAGTTATCACACTTAGAATGAGTTTACATTTTTTGTACAAAATACCGTATGTGGGGTATTTTTTTGTTTTGCCTCAAGGGCGAGGTGGCGCTGCATATATAACTGAATGTTGTCATAGAGATACCTTCAGGCCTTGACGATAAACATACATGTCAAGTTTGGGATTTTTTGGAGCATGTATCGGGGAGTTATTAAGCATATCCTTTTTCAGTGCGAAACACAAATTTTGATGCCCCGCGCTCATCATATAGTATTTCCAAAAGTCAAGATTTTTCCGTCTGTTGTTGGCTCAGGTCTTGGCATGGTCCAGGTCAAGTCATAAGTCAGTCGGATAAAACATGTAGGAGAAGTGGGCAAAAGTATGCCCCCTGAAAATGTGCAAAAATCGTCAAAAATGGGACATTCAAAAATTCGTACCTCACTTCCTGTTCATTTTAGCATATGGGTCCAAGAGACTTTTTTGTAGGTCTTTGGCTCCGTCATACACGTAAAAATTTTCGTAGATCTTGCTTAAACGTAGAATCGGGGCTGCTTCGTTAAAAATTTCTAGGGGGCGCTATTGAGTCATTTTTGTAAAAATAGTACAATCAACAATAAAATATTGTTCATTTTACCAGGCCAGATGTGTGTGCCAAGTTTCATGAGTTTCTGCGCATGTTTAGACCCTCAAAACTAGCGTTGTTTTCTTGGCGAACAGTGCTTAGCCACGCCCACAGCGATTCGCGAAAACTCACAAACTTCGTGTTGTGACATCATGAAGGCCGAAACCCTCATCTGAGCAAATATGAGGTTGGTCCAGTTAACGTGTTTGGAGAAAAATGTACAAGAAAATTCGTAAGAAAAAAAATTGCCACTAGGTGGCGCTATCAGTAAGATGAAATATAAGTTCGTAGATGTCTTTAGGGCTGGACTCTCATCAAATGTGTGAAATTTTGAGAAGATAGGATCATCTCGGTCAAGTTCATGCAGCTTTTATTGTCACGAAAAATTTTCGGACTTTGCGTCACCGTAGCGGCCACGCCCTTTGGCGAAAAGTTACAATATTCGGTGTGGGGCATGATCAACATCTTAAGGCTTTTCTGACCAATTTTCAACTGGATCCCTTCAACGAGCTCGGCACAGTAGCTAAAAACGTAAAGTATGACATTTATTGTTACCACTAGGTGGCGCTATATGTATAACTGAATTTTATCATATAGATGCTTTCAGGCCGTGACTATTACGTTGCCTGAGAAGTTTGAGATTTTTTGGAGCTTGAACATGGGAGTTATCACACTTAGAATGAGTTGACATTTTTTGTACAAAATACCGTATGTGGGGTATTTTTTTTTCACGCCTGAAGGGCTAGGTGGCGCTGCATATATAACTGAATTTTGTCATAGAGATACCTTCAGGCTTTGACTATAAACATACATGTCAAGTTTGGGATTTTTTGGAGCATGTACCGGGGAGTTATTAAGCATATCCTTTTTCAGTGCGAAACACAAAATTTGATGCCCCGCCCTCATCATATAGTATTTCCAAAAGTCAAGATTTTTCTGCCTGTAGTTGGCTCAGGTCTTGACATGGTCCAGGTCAAGTCTAAAGTCAGTCGGATGAAATGTGTAGGAGAAGTGGGCAAAAGTATGCCCCCTGAAAATGTGCAAAAATCGTCAAAAATGGGACATTCAAAAATTCATAGCTCACTTCCTGTTCATTTTAGCACATGGGTCCAAGAGACTTTTTTGTAGGTCATGGACTCCCTCATACACCTAAAAATTTTCGTAGATCTTGCTTAAACGTACAATCGGGGCTGCTTCGTTAAAAATTTCTAGGGGGCGCTATTGAGTCATTTTTGTAAAAATAGGACAATACATGATAAAATATTGCTCATTTTGCCAGGCCAGATGTGTGTGCCAAGTTTCATGAGTTTCTGCGCATGTTTAGACCATCAAAACTAGCGTTGTTTTCTTGGTGAACAGTGCTTAGCCACGCCCACAGCGATTCGCGAAAACTCACAAACTTCGTGTTGTGACATCATGAAGGCCGAAACCCCCATCTGAGCAAATATGAGGTTGGTCCAGTTAACGTGTTTGGAGAAAAATGTACAAGAAAATTCGTAAGAAAAAAAATTGCCACTAGGTGGCGCTATCAGTTAGATGAAATATAAGTTCGTAGATGTCTTTAGGGCTGGACTCTCATCAAATGTGTGAAATTTTGAGAAGATAGGATCATCTCGGTCAAGTTCATGCAGCTTTTATTGTCACGAAAAATCTTCAGACTTTGCGTCACCGTAGCGGCCACGCCCTTTGGCGAAAAGTTACAATATTCGGTGTGGGGCATCATCAACATCTTAAGGCTTTTCTGACCAATTTTCAACTGGATCCCTTCAACGAGCTCAGCACAGTAGCTAAAAACGTAAAGTATGACATTTATTGTAACCACTAGGTGGCGCTATATGTATAACTGAATTTTTTCATATAGGTGTTTTCAGGCCGTGACTATTACGTTGCCTGAGAAGTTTGAGATTTTTTGGAGCTTGTACATGGGAGTTATTCAGCATTTGCTCTTTCTGGACAAATGAAATTTTAAAGGCAATATTTGATGCCCCGCCCCCGTCATATAGTATTTCGAAAACGCAAGATTTTTTGCCTAGTTTTTCTCTTAAGTCTTGAGATGATAAATGCCAAGTTTAAAGTCAATGGGATGAAAAATGTTTGCATAGGGGGAAAAAGCATGACCACAGTGAATGTGCCAAAATAGGCCAAAATTGGACATTAAAAAATTCATAGCTCACTTCCTGTACATTTTAGGAAATGGCTTCCACTGACTTTTTTGTGCGTCTCGTAGTGCTACACGTGCCTGCCATTTTTCGTAGCTCTAGCTCAAACGGACCGGGATTGGTTTTTATTTTTCTACGCTAGGTGGCGCTATAGAGTCGCGTTGTTATGACAACTACATAATATCAAATTTTTCGCCGGGCCCGAAGAGACTGCAAAGTTTGGTGAGTTTTCGTAAATGTTTAGGCCCTCAAAAATGCGATCGTTTACGGAGAAGAAGAAGAAGAAGAATAATAATAATTCTTACAAAAACAAGAGGGACCTCGCAGCGGTCGCTGCTCGGGCCCTAACTAGAGCTGCGAGCAGCTATAAAGGGCCCTCGCAGCCCGGGCCACGTTGGGGTCCTTGCACGTTGGGCTACTGGCATATTGGAAGCAAAATTTCTTTGAAAATGGCATAATAAACGTTTACATGTAGAATATTTTTTTTTGCCAGTGTGTGTCAAGCTCAACGGGTTTTGGTGGTTGTTAAGACCTGCAAAAATCAGCGTCCTTTTTTATTTTTAGGCAATGAGTTGCCCTGATTGGTATTTTTTGTAAAAGTGTATATACACATCATCGCTCGTTGTACTCATTGCACAATGTTACTTTTATTGTCCAAAGGGGCAATCAAAAATGAATAAAACAAAATGGAAACGTGCATACGTTTGGATCGGTGTGAAGCCAGTGAACAATTTGAGTGGTGGAAACTAAAAGAATATTCATAAATGACTTAGTTATCACACTTAGAATGAGTGTACATTTTTTGTACAAAACACCGTATGTGGGTTTATATATATATATATATATATATATATATATATATAAATGCCTCAAGGGCTAGGTGGCGCTGTATTTATAACTGAATGTTGTCATAGAGATACCTTCAGGCCTTGATTATAAGCATACATGTCAAGTGTGGGATTTTTTTTGGAGCATGTACCGTGGAGTTATTAAGCATATCCTTCATTCACGATATTGCTTTTAATGTCCACAGAGGCTATCAAAAATAAATAAAAATATATATATGTTTGGATAAGTCTGATGCCAGTGAACATTTTGAGTGGTGGAAACTAAAAGAATATTCATAAATGACTTAGTTATCACACTCAGAATGAGTTGACATTTTTTGTACAAAATACCGTATGTGGGGTATTTTTTTTTTATGCCTCAAGGGCTAGGTGGCGCTGCATATATAACTGAATGTTGTCATAGAGATAGCTTCAGGCCTTGACGATAAACATACATGTCAAGTTTGGGATTTTTTGGAGCATGTACCGGGGAGTTATTAAGCATATCCTTTTTCAGTGCGAAACACAAATTTTGATGCCCCGCCTTCATCATATAGTATTTCGAAAGGTCAAGATTTTTCCCCCTGTCGTTGGCTCAGGACTTGACATGGTCCAGGTCAAGTCTTAACTCAGTCAGATGAAACGTGTAGGAGAAGTGGGCAAAAGTCTGCCCCCTGTGAATGTGCAAAAATTGTCAAAAATGGGACATTCAAAAATTCGTAGCTCACTTCCTGTTCATTTTAGCATATGGGTCCAAGAGACTTTTTTGTAGGTCTTGGGCTCCCTCATACACCTAAAAATATTCGTCGTTCTTGCTTAAACGTACAACCGGGGCTGCTTCGTTAAAAACTTCTAGGGGGCGCTATTGAGTCATTTTTGTAAAAATAGCACAATCAACAATAAAATATTGCTAATTTTACCAGGCCAGATGTGTGTGCCAAGTTTCATGAGTTTCTGTGCATGTTTAGACCCTCAAAACTGGCGTTATTTTCTTGGCGAACAGCGCTTAGCCACACCCACAGCAATTCGCGAAAACTCACAAACTTCGTGTTGTGACATCATGAAGGCCGAAACCCTCATCTGAGCAAATATGAGGTAGGTCCAGTTAACGTGTTTGGAGAAAAACGTAGAAGAAAATTCGTAAGAAAAAAAATTGCCACTAGGTGGCGCTATCAGTTAGATGAAATATAAGTCAGGAGATGTCTTTAGGGCTGGACTCTCATCAAATGTGTGAAATTTTGAGAAGATAGGATCATCTCGGTCAAGTTAATGCAGCTTTTATTTTCACGAAAAATCTTCAGACTTTGCGTCACCGTAGCGGCCACGCCCTTTGGCGAAAAGTTACAATATTCGGTGTGGGGCATGATCAACATCTTAAGGCCTTTCTGACCAATTTTCAAATGGATCCCTTCAACAAGCTCAGCACAGTAGCTAAAAACGTAAAGTATGACATTTATTGTAACCACTAGGTGGCGCTATATGTATAACTGAATTTTATCATATAGATGTTTTCAGGCCGTGACTATTACGTTGCCTGAGAAGTTTGAGATTTTTTGGAGCTTGAACATGGGAGTTATTAAGCATTTGCTCTTTCTGGACAAATGAAATTTTAAAGGCAATATTTGATGCCCCGCCCCCGTCATATAGTATTTCAAAAAGGCAAGATGTTTTGCCCAGTTTTTCTCTCAGGTCTTGAGATGATAAATGCCAAGTTTGAAGTCAATTGGATGAAAAATGTTTGCAAAGGGGGAAAAAGCATGACCACAGTGAATGTGCCAAAATAGGCCAAAATTGGACATAAAAAAATTCATAGCTCACTTCCTGTACATTTTAGCTACATGGTCCCAATAGACTTTTTTGTGCGTCTCGGGGTGCTACACGTGCCTGCCAATTTTCGTTGCTCTAGCTCAAACGTGCCGGGCTTGGTTTTTATTTTTCTATGCTAGGGGGCGCTATAGAGTCGCGTTGTTATGACGACTTCATAATATCAAATTTTTCGCCGGGCCTGAGGAGTGTGCAAAGTTTGGTGAGTTTTCGTAAATGTTTAGGTACCCAAAATCGTGATCGTTTACGGAGAAGAAGAAGAAGAATAATAATAATAATCCGATCGAAAAACAATAGGGACCTCGCAGCGGTAGCTGCTCGGGCCCTAATAATAATAATAATAATCCGATCGAAAAACAATAGGGACCTCGCAGCGGTAGCTGCTCGGGCCCTAATAACTAGAGCTGCGAGCAGCTATAAAGGGCCCTCGCAGCCCGGGCCACGTTGGAGTCCTTGCACGTTGGGGTACTTGCACGTTAGGGTACTGGCACGTTGGGGTACTGGCACGTTGGGGTACTGGCATATTGGAAGCAAAATTTCTTTGAAAATGGCATAATAAACGTTTACATGTAGAATATTTTTTTTGCCAGTGTGTGTCAAGCTCAACGGGTTTTGGTGATTGTTAAGACCTGCAAAAATCAGCGTCCTTTTTTATTTTTAGGCAATGAGTTGCCCTGATTGGTATTTTTTTGTAAAAGTGTATATACACATCATCGCTCGTTGTACTCATTGCACAATGTTACTTTTATTGTCCAAAGGGGCAATCAAAAATGAATAAAACAAAATGGAAACGTACATACGTTTGGATCGGTGTGAAGCCAGTGAACAATTTGAGTGGTGGAAACTAAAAGAATATTCAGAAATGACTTAGTCATCACACTTAGAATGAGTTTACATTTTTTTTGTACAAAATACCGTATGTGGGGTTTTTTTTTTATATAAGCCTCAAGGGCTAGGTGGCGCTGTATTTATAACTGAATGTTGTCATCGAGATACCTTCAGGCCTTGATTATAAGCATACATGTCAAGTGTGGGATTTGTTTTGGAGCATGTACCGTGGAGTTATTAAGCATATCCTTCATTCACGATATTGCTTTTAATGTCCACAGAGGCTATCAAAAATAAATAAAAATATATATATGTTTGGATAAGTCTGATGCCAGTGAACATTTTGAGTGGTGGAAACTAAAAGAATATTCATAAATGACTTAGTTATCACACTTAGAATGAGTTTACATTTTTTTGTACAAAATACCGTATGTGGGGTATTTTTTTTTTATGCCTCAAAGGCTAGGTGGCGCTGCATATATAACTGAATGTTGTCATAGAGATAGCTTCAGGCCTTGACGATAAACATACATGTCAAGTTTGGGATTTTTTGGAGCATGTACCGGGGAGTTATTATGCATATCCTTTTTCAGTGCGAAACACAAATTTTGATGCCCCGCCTTCATCATATAGTATTTCGAAAGGTCAAGATTTTTCCCCCTGTCGTTGGCTCAGGTCTTGACATGGTCCAGGTCAAGTCTTAACTCAGTCAGATGAAACGTGTAGGAGAAGTGGGCAAAAGTCTGCCCCCTGTGAATGTGCAAAAATCGTCAAAAATGGGACATTCAAAAATTCGTAGCTCACTTCCTGTTCATTTTAGCATATGGGTCCAAGAGACTTTTTTGTAGGTCTTGGGCTCCCTCATACACCTAAAAATATTCGTCGTTCTTGCTTAAACGTACAACCGGGGCTGCTTCGTTAAAAACTTCTAGGGGGCGCTATTGAGTCATTTTTGTAAAAATAGCACAATCAACAATAAAATATTGCTCATTTTACCAGGCCAGATGTGTGTGCCAAGTTTCATGAGTTTCTGTGCATGTTTAGACCCTCAAAACTGGCGTTGTTTTCTTGGCGAACAGCGCTTAGCCACACCCACAGCAATTCGCGAAAACTCACAAACTTCGTGTTGTGACATCATGAAGGCCGAAACCCTCATCTGAGCAAATATGAGGTAGGTCCAGTTAACGTGTTTGGAGAAAAACGTAGAAGAAAATTCGTAAGAAAAAAAATTGCCACTAGGTGGCGCTATCAGTTAGATGAAATATAAGTCAGTAGATGTCTTTAGGGCTGGACTCTCATCAAATGTGTGAAATTTTGAGAAGATAGGATCATCTCGGTCAAGTTAATGCAGCTTTTATTTTCACGAAAAATCTTCAGACTTTGCGTCACCGTAGCGGCCACGCCCTTTGGCGAAAAGTTACAATATTCGGTGTGGGGCATGATCAACATCTTAAGCCTTTTCTGACCAATTTTCAAATGGATCCCTTCAACAAGCTCAGCACAGTAGCTAAAAACGTAAAGTATGACATTTATTGTAACCACTAGGTGGCGCTATATGTATAACTGAATTTTATCATATAGATGTTTTCAGGCCGTGACTATTACGTTGCCTGAGAAGTTTGAGATTTTTTGGAGCTTGAACATGGGAGTTATTAAGCATTTGCTCTTTCTGGACAAATGAAATTTTAAAGGCAATATTTGATGCCCCGCCCCCGTCATATAGTATTTCAAAAAGGCAAGATGTTTTGCCCAGTTGTTCTCTCAGGTCTTGAGATGATAAATGCCAAGTTTGAAGTCAATTGGATGAAAAATGTTTGCAAAGGGGGAAAAAGCATGACCACAGTGAATGTGCCAAAATAGGCCAAAATTGGACATAAAAAAATTCATAGCTCACTTCCTGTACATTTTAGCTACATGGTCCCAATAGACTTTTTTGTGCGTCTCGGGGTGCTACACGTGCCTGCCAATTTTTGTTGCTCTAGCTCAAACGTGCCGGGCTTGGTTTTTATTTTTCTACGCTAGGGGGCGCTATCGAGTCGCATTGTTATGACGACTTAATAATATCAAATTTTTCGCCGGGCCTGAGGAGTGTGCAAAGTTCGGTGAGTTTTCGTGAATGTTTAGGTACCCAAAATCGCGATTGTTTGCGGAGAATAAAGAATAATAATAATAATAATAATAATAACTAGAGCTGCGAGCAGCTATAAAGGGCCCTCGCAACCTGGGCCACGTTGGGGTACTTGCACGTCGGGGTACTGGCACGTTGGGGTACTGTCAAATCGGACAAGGACCATCTAAAATGTTTTTGACAAGCTTTGTGAGTGCAAAAGGCCAAAGATGGTGTGCAATTCCCAAAATAAATTCAAAATGGCGGACTTCCTTTTAGGTTTAGCATACGGCTACAGAATACTTTTTGTAGGTCTTAAGCTAATAGGTATGCCTCCCAGTTTTCAAAAATCTAGGTCAAGTCATCTTTAGTTGTGTATCGCTTGAATCATACAATTGGAAATGCTCCATAAAAATGCATAGAGGGCGCTATTGAGCACAACGTTGGGTTACTTGCACGTCAGGGTACTGGCACGTTGGGGTACTGTTACATGGAACAAGGACCATTTAAAATGTTAGTTTTTCCCATGCCTTGTCTGTGCAAAGTTCTATGAAAGAGGCCAAAAATGATGTATAATTCCCAAAATAAAATCAAAATAGCGGACTTCCTCTTTGGTTTGGCAAATGGCTACATAATACTTTTTTGTAGGTATTAGGCTGATAGGGGTCTGTCCTAATTTTCACAAATCTAGCAGAATCATACAATCGGAAATACTTCATAAAAATGTCTAGAGGGCGCTATTTATTGCAAATTGCACAATAAATCTCTAAAAATTCATGTTCATGACAAGTCTGATGTGTTTGCAAAGTTTCATGAGTTTTCAGACATGTATAGATAAAAAAACAAAGCAGCACTTTACTTGGCAAACAATGCATCGCTATAGCAGCAGCGTGCGACAAAATAAAAAACTTTCGATAACTTTGCATCTTAAACATCTTAAGATGAAACACACCAAGTTTGAAGACGGTCGGATGAACTTTGTACGAGGAGTTCGTTAAAATATGACCCCTGAAAAAGGCCACAAAAAATGGCAACAAATCCCATCGTAAATCAAAATGGCAGACTTCCTGTTTGGTTTAGCACATGGTTCCAAGAGACTTTTTTGTACATCGTGGGCTCTTATGTATGCCTGCAAATTATCATCGCGCTAGGTGAAACGTACAACCGGGAATGCTTCGTTAAAGAGGAGTTTTCTAGCTCAAAATGTGATGCCCGGCCCCTGGGGGACTTCCTGTTGGGTTTAGCACATGGCACCAAGAGACTTTTTTGTACATTGTGGGCTGTTACATATGTCTACAAATTTTTGTAGCTCTAGCTACTTCGTACAACTGGGAATGCTTCATTAAGAAGGATTTTTTTCCTTTGCAAAAAGTGCATGCCACGACAACAGCGTGCGACGAAATAAAGAGCTTTCAATAACTTTTCATCCTCAACATCTTAAGATGAGTCACACCAAGTTTGAAGATGATCGGATAAACACTGTAGGAGGAGTTCGTTAAAATAAGACCCCTATGAAATGGCCAAAAAAATGGCAACACATTCCAAAGTAAATCAAAATGGCGGACGTCCTGTTAGGTTTAGCATATGGTTCAAAAAGAGTTTTTTGTACCTCGAGGGCTGTTATATACCTCTACAAATTTTGGTAACTCTAGGTGAAACGTATGCTTTGTTAAAGAGGAGTTTTTTAGCTCAAAATGTGATGCCCGGCCCCTGGGGGACTTCCTGTTGGGTTTAGCACAGGGCACCAAGAGACTTTTTTGTACATCTTGGGCTATTACATATGTCTACAAATTTTCGTAGCTCTCGCTGCTTCGTATAAATGGGAATGCTTCTTTAAGGATATTTTTTTTCCTTTGCAAACAGTGCATGCCATGACAACAGCGTGTGACGAACTACAAAGCTTTCAATAACTTTCCATCTTCAACATCTTAAGATGAATTCACACCAAGTTTGAAGATGATCGGATAAACACTGTAGGAGGAGTTCGTTAAAATAAGACCCCAATGAAATGGCCAAAAAAATGGCAACACGTTCCAAAATAAATCAAAATGGTGGACTTCCTGTTAGGTTTAGCATATGGTTCAAAAAGAGTTTTTTGTAGGTCATAGCCTGTTACATATGTGTACCAATTTTCGTAGCTCTAGATTAAACGTACAACCGGCAATGCTTCGTGAAGTAAGAATTTTTAAACTCTAAATTTGATGCGCCACCGCCGTCATATAGTATATCAAAAACTTTTCATTTTTCACAATGATGTTGTCCCAGGTGTTGAGATGGTACATCCCAAGTTTGAAGTCAATCGGGTTAACCGTGTAGGAGAAGCGGGCAAAAGTATGACCCCTGTAAATGTGCAAAAATTGGCAAAAATTGGACATTTAAATACTCATACCTCACTTTCTGTCTATTTTAGGGTACACACTTCAAAGAGGTTTTTGTTCATTGGGATGTGCTACAGGTGCCACACAATTTTCATAGCCGTCGGACAATCGTAGCGGGACAGGGATCCGTTTAACCTATGTAGGGGGCGCTAAGGAGCCATTTTTCTGTTATCATGTATGGCGACTTTAAAATATCAAATTTTTCGCCAGGCCTGATGTGCGTGTAAAGTTTGGTGAGTTTTCGGTCACGTTTAGTGTCTCAAAAATGTGATTGTTTGCGGAGAATAATAATAATAAGAACTAGAGCTGCGAGCAGCTATAAAGGGCCCTCGCAACCCGGGCCACGTTGGGGTATTTGCACGTCGGGGTCCTGGCATGTTGGGGTACTGTCAAATAGGAAACCATCTAAATTGTAAACGTTTTTGCCATGCTTTGTGTTTGTAAAGTTTCATGGAAAGGCCAAAAATGATGCACAATTAACAAAATAAAATCAAAATGGATTGTCACATGGCTATATAGAATACTTTTTGAATATATTAGGCATGCCTGCCAATATTGACACATCTAGCTGAATCATATAATCGGAAAGACTTCACAAAAATGTCTAGAGGGCGCTATTGAGCAATTTATTACAAATTGCACAACAAATCTCTAAATAAAATATTCATGTTCCAGACAGGTCTGGTGTGTGTGCAAAGTTTTGTGAGTTTTCGCCCATATTTGGACTCTCAAAAAAGCATTTTTCTTCACAAACAATGCATGGCTACAGCAAAGGCGTGTGACAAAATAAAACAATTCAATAACTTTTCATCTTAAATATCTTAAGATGAAACACGCCAAAGAATGAAGACGATCTGATAAGTTCTGTTGAAAATATGACCCCTATAAAAGGCCCCAAAAAATGGCAGACTTCCTGTTTGATTCAGCATATGGCTTTAGAAACCTTTTTGTAAGTCTTAGGCTGATAGGTATCCCAATTTTTACAAATCTAGCTGAATCATAAAATACAAAACATTTGCAAAAGCTTCATAAAAATGTCTAGAGGGTGCTATTGAACCATTTATTGCAAATTGAATAATAAATCTCTAAAATATTCATGCTTATGACAAGCCTGATGTGTGTGTAAAGTTTCATGAGTTTTTGCACGTTTAGACCAAAAAAAGCAGCATTTTACTTGGCAAACAATGCATCGCCATGACAACGGCGTGCGACAAAATAAATAACTTTCGATAACTTTTCATCTTCAACATCTTAAGATGAATCACACCAAGTTTGGAGATGATCGGATAAACTCTGTAGGAGGAGTTCGTTAAAATAAGACCCCTATGAAATGGCCCAAAAAATGGCAACACGTTCCAAAGTAAATCAAAATGGCGGACTTCCTGTTCGGTTTAGCATATGGTTCAAAAAGAGTTTTTTGTACTTTAAGGGCTGTTACATATGTCTTCAAATTTTGGTAACTCTAGGTGAAATGTACAGCCGGGAATGCTTCATTAAGTAAGAATTTTGAAACACAAAGTTTGATGCCTCGCCTCTGGCGGACTTCCTGTTAGGTTTAGCATATGGCACCAACAGGCTTTTTTGTAGATCATAGTCTGTTACATATGTGTACCAATTTTCGTAGCTCTTGATTAAACGTACAACCGGGAATGCTTCGTTAAAGAGGAGTTTTTTAGCTCAAAATGTGATGCCCGGCCCCTGGGGGACTTCCTGTTGGGTTTAGCACATAGCACCAAGAGACTTTTTTGTACATTGTGGGCTGTTACATATGTCTACAAATTTTCGTAGCTCTAGCTACTTCGTACACCTGGGAATTCTTCATTAAGAAGAATTTTTTTTCTTAGGCGAACAAGTGCATGCCACGGCAACAGCGTGCGACGAAATAAAAAGCTTTCAATAACTTTTCATCTTCAACATCTTAAGATGAATCACACCAAGTTTGAAGATGATCGGATAAACTCTGTAGGAGGAGTTCGTTAAAATAAGACCCCTATGAAATGGCCAAAAAAATGGCAACACGTTCCAAAGTAAATCAAAATGGTGGACTTTCTGTTCGGTTTAGCACATGGTACAAAAAGAGTTTTTTGTACCTTGAGGGCTGTTACATATGTCTTCAAATTTTGGTAACTCTAGGTGAAACGTACAGCCGGGAATGCTTCTTTAATTAAGAATTTTGAAACGCAAAATTAGATGCCCCGCCTCTGGCGGACTTCCTGTTGGGTTTAGCATATGGCACCAAAGACTTTTTTGTAGATCATAGTCTGTTACATATGTGTACCAATTTTCGTAGCTCTAGGTTAAACGTACAACCGGCAATACTATGTTAAGTAAGAATTTTGAAACTCTAAATTTGATGCCCCGCCGCCGTCATATAGTATGTCAAAAACTTTAGATTTTTTACCATGGTGTTGTCCCAGGTGTTGAGATGGTACATCCCAAGTTTGAACTCAATTGGGTTAACCGTGTAGGAGAAGTGGGCAAAAGTATGACCCCTGTAAATGTGCAAAAATGGGCCAAAATTGGACATTCAAATGATCATACCTCACTTCCTGTCTATTTTAAGGTACAACTATCAAAGAGGTTTTTGTTCATCTGGATGTGCTACAGGTGCCACACAATTTTCGTAGCCGTAGGACAATCGTAGCGGGACAGGGATCCGTTAAACCTATGTAGGTGGCGCTACAGAGCCATTTTTCTGTTATCATGTATGGCGACTTTAAAATATCAAATTTTTCACCAGGCCTGATGTGCGTGTAAAGTTTGGTGAGTTTTCGTTCACGTTTAGTGTCTCAAAAATGCGATTGTTTGCGGAGAAGAAAAAGAAGAATAATAAGAAGAATTCCTACAAAAACAATAGGGCCTCGCAGCGGCACCGCCGCCGCCGCTGCTCGGGCCCTAATAACTAGAGCTGCGAGCAGCTATAAAGGGCCCTCGCAGCCCGGGCCACGTTGGCGTCCTTGCACGTTGGGGTACTTGCACGTTGGGGTACTGGCACATTGGGGTACTGGCATATTGGAAGCAAAATTTCTTTGAAAATGGCATAATAAACGTTTACATGTAGAATATTTTTTTGCCAGTGTGTGTATCAAGCTCAACGGGTTTTGGTGATTGTTAAGACCTGCAAAAATCAGCGTCCTTTTTTATTTTTAGGCAATGAGTTGCCCTGATTGGTATTTTTTTGTAAAAGTGTATATACACATCATCGCTCGTTGTACTCATTGCACAATGTTACTTTTATTGTCCAAAGGGGCAATCAAAAATGAATAAAACAAAATGGAAACGTACATACGTTTGGATCGGTGTGAAGCCAGTGAACAATTTGAGTGGTGGAAACTAAAAGAATATTCATAAATGACTTAGTTATCACACTTAGAATGAGTGTACATTTTTTGTACAAAATACCGTATGTGGGGTATTTATTTTTTTTTTTATATAAGCCTCAAGGGCTAGGTGGCGCTGTATTTATAACTGAATGTTGTCATAGAGATACCTTCAGGCCTTGATTATAAGCATACATGTCAAGTGTGGGATTTTTTTTGGAGCATGTACCGTGGAGTTATTAAGCATATCCTTCATTCCCGATATTGCTTTTAATGTCCACAGAGGCTATCAAAAATAAATAAAAATATATATATGTTTGGATAAGTCTGATGCCAGTGAACATTTTGAGTGGTGGAAACTAAAAGAATATTCATAAATGACTTAGTTATCACACTTAGAATGAGTTTACATTTTTTGTACAAAATACCGTATGTGGGGTATTTTTTTTTTATGCCTCAAGGGCTAGGTGGCGCTGCATATATAACTGAATGTTGTCATAGAGATAGCTTCAGGCCTTGACGATAAACATACATGTCAAGTTTGGGATTTTTTGGAGCATGTACCGGGGAGTTATTATGCATATCCTTTTTCAGTGCGAAACACAAATTTTGATGCCCCGCCTTCATCATATAGTATTTCGAAAGGTCAAGATTTTTCCCCCTGTCGTTGGCTCAGGTCTTGACATGGTCCAGGTCAAGTCTTAACTCAGTCAGATGAAACGTGTAGGAGAAGTGGGCAAAAGTCTGCCCCCTGTGAATGTGCAAAAATCGTCAAAAATGGGACATTCAAAAATTCGTAGCTCACTTCCTGTTCATTTTAGCATATGGGTCCAAGAGACTTTTTTGTAGGTCTTGGGCTCCCTCATACACCTAAAAATATTCGTCGTTCTTGCTTAAACGTACAACCGGGGCTGCTTTGTTAAAAATTCTAGGGGGCGCTATTGAGTCATTTTTGTAAAAATAGCACAATCAACAATAAAATATTGCTCATTTTACCAGGCCAGATGTGTGTGCCAAGTTTCATGAGTTTCTGTGCATGTTTAGACCCTCAAAACTGGCGTTGTTTTCTTGGCGAACAGCGCTTAGCCACACCCACAGCAATTCGCGAAAACTCACAAACTTCGTGTTGTGACATCATGAAGGCCGAAACCCTCATCTGAGCAAATATGAGGTAGGTCCAGTTAACGTGTTTGGAGAAAAACGTAGAAGAAAATTCGTAAGAAAAAAAATTGCCACTAGGTGGCGCTATCAGTTAGATGAAATATAAGTCAGTAGATGTCTTTAGGGCTGGACTCTCATCAAATGTGTGAAATTTTGAGAAGATAGGATCATCTCGGTCAAGTTAATGCAGCTTTTATTTTCACGAAAAATCTTCAGACTTTGCGTCACAGTAGCGGCCACGCCCTTTGGTGAAAAGTTACAATATTCAGTGTGGGGCATGATCAACATCTTAAGGCTTTTCTGACCAATTTTCAAATGGATCCCTTCAACAAGCTCAGCACAGTAGCTAAAAACGTAAAGTATGACATTTATTGTAACCACTAGGTGGCGCTATATGTATAACTGAATTTTATCATATAGATGTTTTCAGGCCGTGACTATTACGTTGCCTGAGAAGTTTGAGATTTTTGGGAGCTTGAACATGGGAGTTATTAAGCATTTGCTCTTTCTGGACAAATGAAATTTTAAAGGCAATATTTGATGCCCCGCCCCCGTCATATAGTATTTCAAAAAGGCAAGATGTTTTGCCCAGTTGTTCTCTCAGGTCTTGAGATGATAAATGCCAAGTTTGAAGTCAATTGGATGAAAAATGTTTGCAAAGGGGGAAAAAGCATGACCACAGTGAATGTGCCAAAATAGGCCAAAATTGGACATTAAAAAATTCATAGCTCACTTCCTGTACATTTTAGCTACATGGTCCCAATAGACTTTTTTGTGCGTCTCGGGGTGCTACACGTGCCTGCCAATTTTTGTTGCTCTCGCTCAAACGTGCCGGGCTTGGTTTTTATTTTTCTACGCTAGGGGGCGCTATCGAGTCGCATTTTTATGACAACTTAATAATATCAAATTTTTCGCCGGGCCTGAGGAGTGTGCAAAGTTCGGTGAGTTTTCGTGAATGTTTAGGTACCCAAAATCGCGATTGTTTGCGGAGAATAAAGAAGAAGAAGAAGAAGAAGAAGAAGAAGAAGAAGAAGAATTTTTACAAAAACAATAGGGACCTCGCAGCGGTCGCTGCTCGGGCCCTAATAATAATAATAATAATAATAATAATAATTTTTACAAAAACAATAGGGACCTCGCAGCGGTCGCTGCTCGGGCCCTAATAATAAAGGGCCCTCGCAACCCGGGCCACGTTGGGGTATATGCAAGTCGGGGGACTTGCACGTTGGGGTACTGTTAAATAGACAAGGACCATGGAAAATAGAAATGCATTTGCCGTGCCTTGTGTGTAAAAAGGTGCAGTAAAAGGCCAAAAATGATGCACAATTCCCAAAATAAATTCAAAAGTGTGGACTTTCTGATGTGTGTGCAAAGTTTCATGAAAAGTCGCTCGTTTGATATTCAAAACCAGCATCTGTTTATTTGAAAACATTGCATGGCACAGAGATGGTGTGTGATCAAATAAAAAGCTTTTTGATGACTCTTAATGTGGTGTCGCTGTGCAACACATATGTATTCATGACATAGTGAAGTATTGTGACAGTTTTGTAGGGTCCAGCAAACAGTAAATGTGTGACAGTTATTCAAGAAAAAATGTAGCTTTGAAGCAGGCTAACCAATGACATCATCTAAAGGGGAAAAAAGCACATGAGCAAGCATAGGTATAAGTAGAGGAGAAAAAGAGATGAAAGAAGTGCGAGAGATGGAACAGGAGAGGAATGCAGCTGTTTATGTATAGCTGTTGTAACAGGACAGATTAAATAACACTTTAACCTGGGGTTAACAGCGCCCTAGGACAGATAAACTCTTTAGTGTAAAAGTTTTCTGGGACAGATGAATCCTTTGGGGTCAAAGAGTTTGGGTTAGCACATAGTCTGTCTTAGGATAATGTAACCTCCATGGATGAATTAGTCCTAGGACGCTTTGACCTGCGGGCTAAAACTTCAGGGGGGTTAACCTGTCCTGTTATATTGTGATCATCGTCTTCGTGCATGTCCTCAGTGGCTTCTTCTGTCTGTGTGGCAGCATTTGATACATCTGTAGAACAAAAAAGAATGAAGAATCATGTTAGATCTGTGAAGTTTGGTTGTCTTAGGTGTAGTTTACAGAACAGTCGTGTGCATATTTTTAGCATGGTAGTGTCTTAATACAAATGCATATTATGTAATGCACTGTATATGGATATTACAGACGTAATATTTGACGGTGATCTTATATTCATAGTTTTTGCCCGTTAATAAATAATATAGCTAGTAAGTAATAAGACACGCAAAAATGGTATAGTTGAATCCTCTGGGTCAAAAAGCAATGTTTTAGGATTGTGTGATGAAATGATGAATAAAAGTAAGGATACGACAGGTACATAAATGGTTATGTAAGTGTAAAATTTGGCATGGTGTGTCCAGATACATGCAGGATAAGTATAAAATATTATGGTGTGTGATTGATTTTTTCTTAGTAAAAATTAGTATTGTAAAGGTCAAGTCACAGTATGTCCAAAAATTTTTTTTAAAAAAATCTATGGTATAGAAACATCATAATCAGGGGCAAAGACATAAACATAATAATAGTAATTAATAATGATAGAATTTAAATACAATCTTTTCCATGAATATGTCAGTTATTTTGAGAAGATACAGAAAAAAAAGAACTTTGAAGTGTCTATCAGTGGATGAAAGAGGGCAAGATCACAGCATAGCTACATGATATCAGTCACATTTGAAAGTAATCAAGTGTAGTATGTATTAACATTATATACATTGAGAAATTGCGGCTCAATAATCAGTCAGTGTTTTAGTTAACAGTCCAATGTTACCTTCAAGATATTCCTAACAGAAAAAAAGGAACGTGCATTAACAAAAAAATGTAAAAATGTCCATTGTCAAACATGTCATTCATTATACACAATGTGTAGGATGGGGATGCTTGCTGTGTTAGTGTTTGTGTGTCTTCCATGTCATATAGCTTACCATCACGGACAAATGCATCACATGCATCCTTTATATCCAATGCAGTCTGGAGTTCTTTCACAAGCTTGGTTTTGAAGTCTATCTGTTTTTCAAGTGCTCGATTGACTCGAGTCACATGGACGAGTTGGTTCATTTGGGAATGAAGATCAAGGCTGCGCTGGTATAAGTCGTTGCGACTGAGAGCATGATCAATGCATGCATACTGTAATGACAAAGCATTCAATGAAAATCAGTCATGTTAGATTCCATGATTCTAAATAGCAGAGGTAACGTGTTGGTGCAAAATGTTGTGGTCGTGTTGCATGTTACTCAATGGCTGTGTGTGTCAAAACGAGTTTATTTGAAAGAATATACAAATATATACACACGGACATATATATTTATACAGTATAACAGTGCCGCATGTATTGGTTTTAAGGAAAGAGTTGAAAAGCAGTGTTCAGAAAAAAGCATAAGACGCACAAAGTACCATTTCACTACATGTAATAAGTTGTCAAGTAGACATGTGAATTAAGTGGTTAAGATAGTGGCTACTGTGCAAGTAAGCTTCAATTGTCTCTAAAAGGTTAGCATATGTGTTCTACATGATATCAATGGCTAGACGTGCTCGTGGAGAAACATTACAAACAGAAAAACACACTAAAGGTGCCTTTAACAAACCTGTTAATAAATGAGAACTTAATACATATATGTATGGCATACTGTATATGATTGAGAAAGTTGTCCTGTTTAGTTTATGTATTGTATACTTACGGAAAAAAGTTGGCAATCTTTGCGTATGGAGATGATTAGAGGGTCTTTATCAAAAGAGAATTTGCTTGTTGATTTGTTCATGTTCTGTAGAAAAGCAAAGGAGTAGAAATAAATACAGTATCATACTTCATAAACATACAAGAAATTTGTAGCTGTATTAACCATTGTTGGTATTTGAAGTGATAATTTAGGAATAGAAGTGTAGTGATTGCAGAATTTATAGAGTGCTTACCTTGTATGACTTTGTAGATGGAAATGTCTTTTGTTGAAAGAGCTCTTTGTCTACTATATATGCAAGGACAAGCATAAGTAGGTGTGGTTATGAAGTACTTGACCATTGAAATAAAGCAGTGGTATCAAATGTATGGACCGTGGTTTGGCTCAGGCCTGCAAAGGGGTTTAATGTGGCACAAGAGATAATCTTGTAAGGTACAAAAAATAATAATAATATAATAGGTATGCCTCTGAGTTTTCACAAATCTAGGTCAAGTCAAGTCATCTTTAGTTATTTTGCGCTTGAATCATCCAATCGGAAATGCTCCATAAAAAATGTATAGAGGGTGCGATTTATTGCAAATTGCACAAGAAATCTCTAAAAATTCATGTTAATGACAAGTCTGATGTGTGTGCAAAGTTTCACGAGTTTTCACACATGTATAGATAAAAAAAAACAAAGCAGCACTTTACTTGGCAACCAATGCATCGCTATAGCAGCAGCGTGCGACAAAATAAAAAACTTTCGATAAATTTGCATCTTAAACATCTTAAGATGAAACACACCAAGTTTGAACACGGTCGGATGAATTTTGTAGGAGGAGTTAAAATATGACCCCTAAAAAAGGCCACAAAAAAAGGCTACAAATCCCATCATAAATCAAAATGGCGGACTTCCTGTTTGGTTTAGCACATGGTTCCAAGAGACTTTTTTTGTACATCGTGGGCTCTTATGTATGCCTCTAAATTATCATAGCGCTAGGTGAAACGTACAACCGGGAATGCTTCGTTAAAGAGGAGTTTTTTAGCTCAAAATGTGATGCCCGGCCCCTACGGGACTTCCTGTTGGGTTTAGCACATGGCACCAAGAGACTTTTTTGTACATCGTGGGCTGTTACATTTGTCTCCAAATTTTCGTAGCTCTAGCTGCTTCGTACAACTGGGAATGCTTCATTAAGAAGTAATTTTTTCCTTTGCAAACTGTGCATGCCACGGCAACAGCGTGCGACAAAATAAAAAGCTTTCAATAACTTTTCATCTTCAACATCTTAAGATGAATCACACCAAGTTTGGAGATGATCGGATAAACTCTGTAGGAGGAGTTCGTTAAAATAAGACCCCTATGAAATGGCCCAAAAAATGGCAACACGTTCCAAAGTAAATCAAAATGGCGGACTTCCTGTTCGGTTTAGCATATGGTTCAAAAAGAGTTTTTTGTACCTTGAGAGCTGTTACATATGTCTTCAAATATTGGTAACTCTAGGTGAAATGTACAGCCGGGAATGCTTCATTAAGTTAGAATTTTGAAACACAAAATTTGATGCCTCGCCTCTGGCGGACTTCCTGTTAGGTTTAGCATATGGCACCAACAGGCTTTTTTGTAGATCATAGTCTGTTACATATGTGTACCAATTTTCGTAGCTCTAGATTAAACGTACCACCGGCAATGCTTCGTTAAGTAAGAATTTTGAAACTGTAAATTTGATGCCCCGCCACCGTCATATAGTATGTCAAAAACTTTAGATTTTTTACCATGATGTTGTCCCAGGTGTTGAGATGGTACAGCCCAAGTTTGAAGTCAATCGGGTTAACCGTGTAGGAGAAGCGGGCAAAAGTATGACCCCTGTAAATGTGCAAAAATGGGCCAAAATTGGACATTCAAATACTCATACCTCACTTCCTGTCTATTTTAGGGTACACATATCAAAGAGGTTTTTGTTCATCTGGATGTGCTACAGGTGCCACACAATTTTCGTAGCCATAGGACAATCGTAGCGGGACAGGGATCCGTTAAACCTATGTAGGTGGCGCTACAGAGCCATTTTTCTGTTATCATGTATGGCGACTTTAAAATATCAAAATTTTCGCCAGACCCGATCTGCGTGTAAAGTTTGGTGAGTTTTCGTTCATGTTTAGTGCCTCAAAAATGTGGTTGTTTGCGGAAAAGAATAATAACAAAGAAGAAGAAGAAGAATAATAACTAGAGCTGCGAGCAGCTATAAAGGGCCCTCGCAACCCGGCCACGTTGGGGTACTTGCACGTCGGGGTACTGGCACGTTGGGGTACTGTCAAATAGGACAAGGACCATCTAAAATGTTTTTGACAAGCCTTGTGTGTGCAAAGTTTAATCAAAACGCAAAATATGGTGTGCAATTCCCAAAATAAATTCAAAATGGTGGACTTCCTTTTAGGTTTAGCATACGGCTACAGAATACCTTTTGTAGGTCTTAAGCTAATAGGTATGCCTCCCAGTTTTCATAAATCTTGGTCAAGTCATCTTTAGTTGTGTATTGCTTGAATCATACAATTGGAAATGCTCCATAAAAATGCATAGAGGGCGCTATTGAGCACAACGTTGGGTTACTTGCACGTCAGGGTACTGGCACATTGGGGTACTGTTACATGGAACAAGGACCATTTAAAATGTTAGTTTTTTCCATGCCTTGTCTGTGCAAAGTTTAATGAAAAAGGCCAAAAATGATGTATAATTCCCAAAATAAAATCAAAATAGCGGACTTCCTCTTTGGTTTGGCAAATGGCTACATAATACTTTTTTGTAGGTCTAGGATAATCATACAATCGGAAATGCTTCATAAAAATGTCTAGAGGACGCTATTTATTGCAAATTGCACAATAAATCTCTGAAAATTCATGTTCATGACAAGTCTGATGTGTTTGCAAAGTTTCATGAGTTTTCATGTGTATAAAAAAAAAAAAAGCAGCACTTGACAAACAATGCATTGCTATGGCAACAGCGTGTTACAAAATAAAACACTTTCGATTACTTTGCATCTTAAACATCTTAAGATGAAACACACCAAGTTTGAAGACAGTCGGATAAATTTTGTAGGAGGGGTTCGTTAAAATTTGACCCCTGAAAAAGGCCACAAAAAATGGCAACAAATCCCATCATAAATCAAAATGGCAGACTTCCTGTTTGGTTTAGCACATGGTTCCAAGAGACTTTTTTTGTACATCATGGGCTCTTATGTATGCCTGCAAATTATCATAGCGCTAGGTGAAACGTACAACCGGGAATGCTTCGTTAAAGAGGAGTTTTTTAGCTCAAAATGTGATGCCCGGCCCCTGGGGGACTTCCTGTTAGGTTAAGCACATGGCACCAAGAGACTTTTTTGTACATCCTGGACTGTTACATATGTCTACAATTTTTCGTCGCTCTAGCTGCTTCGTACAACTGGGAATGCTTCATTAATAAGATTTTTTTTCCTTTGCAAAATGTGCATGCCACGACAACAGCGTGTGACGAAATAAAAAACTTTCAATCACTTTTCATTTTCAACATCTTAAGATGAATCACACCAAGTTTGAAGATGATCGGATAAACTCTGTAGGAGGAGTTTGTTAAAATATGACCCCTATGAAATGGCCAAAAAAAATGGCAACACATTCCAAAGTAAATCAAAATGGCGGACGTCCTGTAAGGTTTAGCATATGGTTCAAAAATAGTTTTTTGTACCTCGAGGGCTGTTATATACCTCTACAAATTTTGGTAACTCTATGTGAAACGTACAGCCGGGTATGCTTTGTTAAAGAGGAGTTATTTAGCTCAAAATGTGATGCCCGGCCCCTGGGGGACTTCCTGTTGGGTTTAGCACAGGGCACCAAGAGACTTTTTTGTACATCTTGGGCTTTTACATATGTCTACAAATTTTCGTAGCTCTAGCTGCTTCGTACAAATGGGAATGCTTCTTTAAGGATATTTTTTTCCCTTTAAAAACAGTGCATGCCATGACAACAATGTGCGACGAAATACAAAGCTTTCAATAACTTTTCATCTTCAACATCTTAAGATGAATCACACCAAGTTTGAAGATGATCGGATAAACACTGTAGGAGGAGTTCGTTAAAATAAGACCCCAATGAAATGGCCAAAAAAATGGCAACACGTTCCAAAATAAATCAAAATGGTGGACTTCCTGTTAGGTTTAGCATATGGTTCAAAAAGAGTTTTTTGTAGGTCATAGCCTGTTACATATGTGTACCAATTTTCGTAGCTCTAGATTAAACGTACAACCGGCAATGCTTCGTGAAGTAAGAATTTTTAAACTCTAGATTTGATGCGCCGCCGCCGTCATATAGTATGTCAAAAACTTTTCATTTTTCACAATGATGTTGTCCCAGGTGTTGAGATGGTACATCCCAAGTTTGAAGTCAATCGGGTTAACCGTGTAGGAGAAGCGGGCAAAAGTATGACCCCTGTAAATGTGCAAAAATTGGCAAAAATTGGACATTTAAATACTCATACCTCACTTTCTGTCTATTTTAGGGTACACACTTCAAAGAGGTTTTTGTTCATTGGGATGTGCTACAGGTGCCACACAATTTTCATAGCCGTCGGACAATCGTAGCGGGACAGGGATCCGTTTAACCTATGTAGGGGGCGCTAAGGAGCCATTTTTCTGTTATCATGTATGGCGACTTTAAAATATAAAATTTTTCGCCAGGCCTGATGTGCGTGTAAAGTTTGGTGAGTTTTCGTTCACGTTTAGTGTCTCAAAAATGCGATTGTTTGCGGAGAAGAAAAAGAAGAATAATAAGAAGAATTCCTACAAAAACAATAGGGCCTCGCAGCGCCGCCGCCGCTGCTCGGGCCCTAATAATAATAATAATAATAATAATAATAATAATAATAATAATAATAATAATAATAATAATAATAATAATAATAATAATTTTTACAAAAACAATAGGGACCTCGCAGCGGTCGCTGCTCGGGCCCTAACTAGAGCTGCGGGCAGCTATAAAGGGCCCTCGCAGCCCTGGCCACGTTGGGGTCCTTGCACGTTGGGGTACTTGCACGTTGGGGTACTGGCACGTTGGGGTACTGGCATATTGGAAGCAAAATTTCTTTGAAAATGGCATAATAAACGTTTACATGTAGAATATTTTTTTGCCAGTGTGTGTGTCAAGCTCAACGGGTTTTGGTGATTGTTAAGACCTGCAAAAATCAGCGTCCTTTTTTATTTTTAGGCAATGAGTTGCCCTGATTGGTATTTTTTGTAAAAGTGTATATATACATCATCGCTCGTTGTACTCATTGCACAATGTTACTTTTATTGTCCAAAGGGGCAATCAAAAATGAATAAAACAAAATGGAAACGTACATACGTTTGGATCGGTGTGAAGCCAGTGAACAATTTGAGTGGTGGAAACTAAAAGAATATTCATAAATGACTTAGTCATCACACTTAGAATGAGTTTACATTTTTTTGTACAAAATACCGTATGTGGGTTGTTTTTTTTTATATAAGCCTCAAGGGCTAGGTGGCGCTGTATTTATAACTGAATGTTGTCATCGAGATACCTTCAGGCCTTGATTATAAGCATACATGTCAAGTGTGGGATTTTTTTGGAGCATGTACCGTGGAGTTATTAAGCATATCCTTCATTCACGATATTGCTTTTAATGTCCACAGAGGCTATCAAAAATAAATAAAAATATATATATGTTTGGATAAGTCTGATGCCAGTGAACATTTTGAGTGGTGGAAACTAAAAGAATATTCATAAATGACTTAGTTATCACACTTAGAATGAGTTTACATTTTTTGTACAAAATACCGTATGTGGGGTATTTTTTTTTTATGCCTCAAGGGCTTGGTGGCGCTGCATATATAACTGAATGTTGTCATAGAGATAGCTTCAGGCCTTGACGATAAACATACATGTCAAGTTTGGGATTTTTTGGAGCATGTACCGGGGAGTTATTATGCATATCCTTTTTCAGTGCGAAACACAAATTTTGATGCCCCGCCTTCATCATATAGTATTTCGAAAGGTCAAGATTTTTCCCCCTGTCGTTGGCTCAGGTCTTGACATGGTCCAGGTCAAGTCTTAACTCAGTCAGATGAAACGTGTAGGAGAAGTGGGCAAAAGTCTGCCCCCTGTGAATGTGCAAAAATTGTCAAAAATGGGACATTCAAAAATTCGTAGCTCACTTCCTGTTCATTTTAGCATATGGGTCCTAGAGACTTTTTTGTAGGTCTTGGGCTCCCTCATACACCTAAAAATATTCGTCGTTCTTGCTTAAACGTACAACCGGGGCTGCTTCGTTAAAAACTTCTAGGGGGCGCTATTGAGTCATTTTTGTAAAAATAGCACAATCAACAATAAAATATTGCTCATTTTACCAGGCCAGATGTGTGTGCCAAGTTTCATGAGTTTCTGTGCATGTTTAGACCCTCAAAACTGGCGTTATTTTCTTGGCGAACAGCGCTTAGCCACACCCACAGCAATTCGCGAAAACTCACAAACTTCGTGTTGTGACATCATGAAGGCCGAAACCCTCATCTGAGCAAATATGAGGTAGGTCCAGTTAACGTGTTTGGAGAAAAACGTAGAAGAAAATTCGTAAGAAAAAAAATTGCCACTAGGTGGCGCTATCAGTTAGATGAAATATAAGTCAGTAGATGTCTTTAGGGCTGGACTCTCATCAAATGTGTGAAATTTTGAGAAGATAGGATCATCTCGGTCAAGTTAATGCAGCTTTTATTGCGAAAAATTTGATATTTTAAAGTCGCCATACATGATAACAGAAAAATGGCTCGTCCTTTGGCGAAAAGTTACAATATTCGGTGTGGAGCATGATCAACATCTTAAGGCTTTTCTGACCAATTTTCAACTGGATCCCTTCAACGAGCTCAGCGCAGTAGCTAAAAACGTAAAGTATGACATTTATTGTTACCACTAGGTGGCGCTATATGTATAACTGAATTTTATCATATAGATGTTTTCAGGCCGTGACTATTACATTGCCTGAGAAGTTTGAGATTTTTTGGAGCTTGAACATGGGAGTTATTAAGCATTTGCTCTTTCTGGACAAATTAAATTTTAAAGGCGATATTTGATGCCCCGCCCCCATCATATAGTATTTCGAAAAGGCAAGACTTTTTGCCCAGTTGTTCTCTCACGTCTTGAGATGATAAATGCCAAGTTTGAAGTTAATTGGATGAAAAATGTTTGCAGAGGGGGAAAAAGCATGACCACAGTGAATGTGCCAAAATAGGCCAAAATTGGACATTAAAAAATTCATAGCTCATTTCCTGTACATTTTAGCTACATGGTCCCAATTGACTTTTTTGTGCATCTCAGGGTGCTACACGTGCCTGCCAATTTTCGTTGCTCTAGCTCAAACGTGCCGGGCTTGATTTTTATTTTTCTACGCTAGGGGGCGCTATAGAGTCGCATTGTTATGACGACTTAATAATATCAAATTTTTCGCCGGGCCTGAGGAGTGTGCAAAGCTCGGTGAGTTTTCGTGAATGTTTAGGTACCCAAAATCGCGATCGTTTGCGGAGAATAAAGAAGAAGAAGAAGAAGAAGAAGAAGAAGAAGAAGAAGAAGAAGAAGAAGAAGAAGAAGAAGAAGAAGAAGAATTTTTACAAAAACAATAGGGACCTCGCAGCGGTCGCTGCTCGGGCCCTAACAAACAGTACCAGGAGTCAAATCTTCTGACAGAAGAATTTTAACTAGCGACCCTGACTGGATGGATGAATTGTCTATCTCCGTTGAACCAATTAATCAAACAGTTCCAAGAATAACCTTGCAAGCTGACAAAACTAATGAACCAACCAGTGAAGAGTTATCAAGCACTTGAATGTGTCAGGTTGGCAGAGCGGTCTAAGGCGCTGCGTTCAGGTTGCAGTCTCCACTGGAGGCGTGGGTTCGAATCCCACTTCTGACAGAAGAATTTTAACTAGTTACCCTGACTGGATGGATGAATTGTTATGGACCTTAAACCAATGCAAGAACCAATTAAACAAACAGTACCAAAAAACACTGTGCAAGCTGATAAAACTAATACACCAACCAGTGAAGAGTTATCAAAAACTTGAACGTGTCAGGATTGCCGAGCGGTAGAAGGCGCTGCTTTCAGTTTGCAGTCTCCCCTGGAGGCGTGGGTTCGAATCACACTTCTGACAGAAGAATTTTGACTAGCGACCCTGACTGGATGGATAAATTGTCTATCGACCTGAAACCAATGCAAGAACCAATTAAACAGTACCAGCAGTGCAAGCTGATAAAATAAACCAACCAGTGAAGAGTTATCAAACACTTCAACGTGTCAGGATGGCCGAGCGGTCTCAGGCACTGCGTTCAGGTTACAGTCTCCATTGGAGCCGTGGGTTCGAATCCCACTTCTGACAGAATTATTTTAATTAGTTATCCTGACTGGATGGATGAATTGTCCATCAACCTTAAACCAATGCAAGAACCAATTAAACAAACAGTACCAAGAAACACTGTGCAAGCTGATAAAACTAATAAACCAACCAGTGAAGAGTTATCAAAAACTTAAACGTGTCAGGATGGCAGAGCGGTAGAAGGCGCTGCTTTCAGTTTGTAGTCTCCCCTGGAGGCGTTGGTTAGAATCCCACTTCTGACAGAAGAATTTTGACTAGCGACCCTGAAAGGATGGATAAATTGTCTATAGACCTGAAACCAATGCAAGAACCAATTAAACAAACAGTACCAAGAAACAATGCAATCTGAAAAAATAAACCAACCAGTGAAGAGTTATCAAGAACTTGAACGTGTCAGGATGGCCGAGCGGTCTAAGGCGCTGCGTTCAGATCGCAGTCTCCACTGGAGGCGTGGGTTTGAATCCTACTTCTGACAGAAGAATTTTAACTAGCGACCCTGACTGGATGGATAAATTATATATCTACGTTGAACCAATTAATCTAACAGTACCAAGAATAACTTTGCAAGCTGACAAAACTAATGAACCAACCAGTGAAGAGTTATCAAGCACTTGAACGTGTCAGGATGGCCGAGCGGTCTAAGGCGCTGCGTTCAGGTCGCAGTCTCCACTGGAGGCGTGGGTTTGAATCCTACTTCTGACAGAAGAATTTTAACTAGCGACCCTGACTGGATGGATAAATTATATATCTACGTTGAACCAATTAATCAAACAGTACCAAGAATAACTTTGCAAGCTGACAAAACTAATGAACCAACCAGTGAAGAGTTATCAAGCACTTGAACGTTTCAGGATGGCCGAGCGGTCTAAGGCGCTGCGTTCAGGTTGCAGTCTCCACTGGAGGCGTGGGTTAGAATCCCACTTCTGACAGAAGAATTTTAACTCGCGACCCTGACTGGATGGATAAATTGTCTATCTACCTTAAACCAATGCAAGAACCAATTAAACAAACAGTACCAAGAAACAGTGCAAGTTGATAAAACTAATACACCAACCAGTGAAGAGTTATCAAAAACTTGAACGTGTCAGGATTGCCGAGCGGTCGAAGGCGCTGCTTTCAGTTTGCAGTCTCCCCTGGAGGCGTGGGTTCGAATCCCACTTCTGACAGAAGAAATGTTGCAGGCTGATAAAACTAATAAACCAACCAGTGAAGAGTTATCAAACACTTTGAAGTCTCAGGATGGCCGAGTGGTCTAAGGCGCTGCGTTCAGGTCGCAGTCTCCACTGGAGGCGTGGGTTCGAATCCCACTTCTGACAAAAGAATTTTAACTAGCGACCCTGACTGGATGGATAAATTGTCTTTCTCCGTTGAACTAATTAAACAAACAGTACCACCAAGCACAGTGCAAGCTGATAAAACTAATAAAACAACCAGTGAAGTGTAATCAAACACGTCAACATGTCAGGATGGCTGAGCGGTCTAAGGGGCTGCGTTCAGGTCGCAGTCTCCACTGGAGGCGTGGGTTCGAATCCCACTTTTGACAGAAGAATTTTAACTAGCGACCCTGACTGGATGGATAAATTGTCTATCGACGTTGAACCAATTAATCAAACAGTTCCAAGAATACCTTTGCAAGCTGAAATAACTAGTAAACCAACCAGTGAAGTGTTATCAAGCACTTGAACTTGAAATTGTCTCTCTACGTTGAACCAATTAATCAAACAGTACCAAGAATAACTTTGCAAGCTGACAAAACTAATAAACCAACCAGTGAGGAGTTATCAAACTTTTCAACGTGTCAGGATGGCCGAGCGGTCTAAGGCGCTGCGTTCAGGTCGCAGTCTCCACTGGAGGCGTGGGTTCGAATCCCACTTCTGACAGAAGAAATTTAACTAGTTACCCTGACTGGATGGATGAATTGTCTATCTACCTTAAACCAATGCCAGAACCAATTAAACAAACTGTACCAAGAAACTTCTTGCAAGCTGATAAAACTAATAAAGCAACCAGTGAAGAGTTATCAAACACTACAAAGTGTCAGGATGACCGAGTGGTCTAAGGCGCTGCGTTCAGGTCGCAGTCTCCAGTGGAGGCGTGGGTTTGAATCCCACTTCTGACAGAACAATTTTAACTAGCGACCCTGACTGGATGGATAAATTGTCTATCTACGTTGAACCAATTAATCAAACAGTTCCAAGAATAACTTTGCAAGCTGAAAAAAACTAGTAAACCAACCAGTGAGGAGTTATCAAACTCTTCAACGTGTCAGGATGGCCGAGCGGTCTAAGGCGCTGCGTTCAGGTCGCAGTCTCCACTGGAGGCGTGGGTTCGAATCCCACTTCTGACAGAAGAATTTTGACTAGCAACCCTGAGTGGATGGATAAATTGTCTATCGACCTGAAACCAATGCAAGAACCAATTAAACAGTACCAGCAGTGCAAGCTGATAAAATAAACCAACCAGTGAAGAGTTATCAAACACTTCAACGTGTCAGGATGGCCGAGCGGTCTCAGGCACTGCGTTCAGGTTACAGTCTCAATTGGAGGCGTGGGTTGGAATCCCACTTCTGACAGACTTATTTTAATTAGTTATCCTGACTGGATGGATGAATTGTCCATCAACCTTAAACCAATGCAAGAACCAATTAAACAAACACTACCAAGAAACACTGTGCAAGCTGATAAAACTAATAAACCAACCAGTGAAGAGTTATCAAAAACTTAAACGTGTCAGGATGGCAGAGCGGTAGAAGGCGCTGCTTTCAGTTTGTAGTCTCCCCTGGAGGCGTTGGTTAGAATCCCACTTCTGACAGAAGAATTTTGACTAGCGACCCTGAAAGGATGGATAAATTGTCTATAGACCTGAAACCAATGCAAGAACCAATTAAACAAACAGTACCAAGAAACAATGCAATCTGAAAAAATAAACCAACCAGTGAAGAGTTATCAAGAACTTGAACGTGTCAGGATGGCCGAGCGGTCTAAGGCGCTGCGTTCAGGTCGCAGTCTCCACTGGAGGCGTGGGTTCGAATCCCACTTCTGACAGAAGAATTTTAACTAGAGACCCTGACTGGATGGATAAATTGTCTATCTACGTTGAACCAATTAAACAAACAGTTCCATGAAAAATTTTGCAAGCTGAAAAAACTAGTAAACCAACCAGTGAAGTGTTATCAAGCACTTGAACATGTCAGGATGGCCGAGCGGTCTAAGGCGCTGCGCTTAGGTTGCAGTCTCCACTGGAGGCGTGGGTTCTAATCCCACTTCTGACAGAAGACTTTTAACTAGCGACCCTGACTGGATGGATAAATTGTCTCTCTACGTTGAACCAATTAATCAAAGAGTACCAAGAATAACTTTGCAAGCTGACAAAACTAATAAACCAACCAGTGAGGAGTTATCAAACTCTTCAACGTGTCAGGATGGGCGAGCGGTCTAAGGCGCTGCGTTCAGGTCGCAGTCTCCACTGGAGGCGTGGGTTCGAATCCCACTTCTGACAGAAGAAATTTAACTAGTTACCCTGACTGGATGGATGAATTGTCTATCGACCTTAAACCAATGCCAGAACCAATTAAACAAACAGTACCAAGAAACTTGTTGCAAGCTGATAAAACTAATAAACCAACCAGTGAGGAGTTATCAAACTCTTCAACATGTCAGGATGGCCGAGCGGTCTAAGGCGCTGCGTTCAGGTCGCAGTCTCCACTGGAGGCGTGGGTTCGAATCCCACTTCTGACAGAAGAATTTTAACTAGCGACCCTGACTGGATGGATAAATTGTCTATCTACGTTGAACCAATTAATCAAACAGTTCCAAGAATAACTTTGCAAGCTGAAAAAACTAGTAAACCAACCAGTGAAGTGTTATCAAGAACTTGAACATGTCAGGATGGCTGAGCGGTCCAAGGCGCTGCGTTTAGGTTGCAGTCTCCACTGGAGGCGTGGGTTCTAATCCCACTTCTGACAGAAGACTTTTAACCAGCGACCCTGACTGGATGGATAAATTGTCTCTCTACGTTGAACCAATTAATCAAACAGTACCAAGAATAACTTTGCAAGCTGACAAAACTAATAAACCAACCAGTGAGGAGTTATCAAACTCTTCAACGTGTCAGGATGGCCGAGCGGTCTAAGGCGCTGCGTTCAGGTCGCAGTCTCCACTGGAGGCGTGGGTTCGAATCCCACTTCTGACAGAAGAATTTTAACTAGCGACCCTGACTGGATGGATAAATTGTCTTTCTCCGTTGAACTAATTAAACAAACAGTACCACCAAGCACAGTGCAAGCTGATAAAACTAATAAAACAACCAGTGAAGTGTAATCAAACACGTCAACATGTCAGGATGGCCGAGCGGTCTAAGTCTCCACTGGAGGCGTGGGTTCGAATCCCACTTCTGACAGAAGAATTTTAACTAGTTACCCTGACTGGATGGATGAATTGTCTATCTAACTTAAACCAATGCAAGAATAAATTAAACAAACAGTACCAGGAGTCAAAACTTCTGACAGAAGAATTTTAACTAGCGACCCTGACTGGATGGATGAATTGTCTATCTCCGTTGAACCAATTAATCAAACAGTTCCAAGAATAACCTTGCAAGCTGACAAAACTAATGAACCAATCAGTGAAGAGTTATCAAGCACTTGAACGTGTCAGGATGGCCGAGCGGTCTAAGGCGCTGCGTTCAGGTCGCAGTCTCCACTGGAGGCGTGGGTTCGAATCCCACTTCTGACAGAAGAATTTTAACTAGTTACCCTGACTGGATGGATGAATTGTCTATCGACCTTAAACCAATGCAAGAACCAACTAGAGCTGCGAGCAGCTATAAAGGGCCCTCGCAGCCCGGGCCACGTTGGAGTCCTTGCACGTTGGGGTACTTGCACGTTAGGGTACTGGCACGTTGGGGTACTGGCATATTGGAAGCAAAATTTCTTTGAAAATGGCATAATAAACGTTTACATGTAGAAAAATTTTTTTGCCAGTGTGTGTCAAGCTCAACGGGTTT
Organism: Festucalex cinctus; assembly: GCF_051991245.1. NCBI lineage: Eukaryota > Metazoa > Chordata > Actinopteri > Syngnathiformes > Syngnathidae > Festucalex > Festucalex cinctus. Next base: position 28,077,164 of record NC_135416.1, on the reverse strand, counting down.
TGGTGATTGTTAAGACCTGCAAATATCAGCGTCCTTTTTTATTTTTAGGCAATGAGTTGCCCTGATTGGTATTTTTTGTAAAAGTGTATATATACATCATCGCTCGTTGTACTCATTGCACAATGTTACTTTTATTGTCCAAAGGGGCAATCAAAAATGAATAAAACAAAATGGAAACGTACATACGTTTGGATCGGTGTGAAGCCAGTGAACAATTTGAGTGGTGGAAACTAAAAGAATATTCATAAATGACTTAGTCATCACACTTAGAATGAGTTTACATTTTTTTGTACAAAATACCGTATGTGTTTTTTTTTTTTTATATAAGCCTCAAGGGCTAGGTGGCGCTGTATTTATAACTGAATGTTGTCATCGAGATACCTTCAGGCCTTGATTATAAGCATACATGTCAAGTGTGGGATTTTTTTTGGAGCATGTACCGTGGAGTTATTAAGCATATCCTTCATTCACGATATTGCTTTTAATGTCCACAGAGGCTATCAAAAATAAATACAAATATATATATGTTTGGATAAGTCTGATGCCAGTGAACATTTTGAGTGGTGGAAACTAAAAGAATATTCATAAATGACTTAGTTATCACACTTAGAATGAGTTTACATTTTTTGTACAAAATACCGTATGTGGGGTATTTTTTTTTTATGCCTCAAGGGCTAGGTGGCGCTGCATATATAACTGAATGTTGTCATAGAGATAGCTTCAGGCCTTGACGATAAACATACATGTCAAGTTTGGGATTTTTTGGAGCATGTACCGGGGAGTTATTATGCATATCCTTTTTCAGTGCGAAACACAAATTTTGATGCCCCGCCTTCATCATATAGTATTTCGAAAGGTCAAGATTTTTCCCCCTGTCGTTGGCTCAGGTCTTGACATGGTCCAGGTCAAGTCTTAACTCAGTCAGATGAAACGTGTAGGAGAAGTGGGCAAAAGTCTGCCCCCTGTGAATGTGCAAAAATTGTCAAAAATGGACATTCAAAAATTCGTAGCTCACTTCCTGTTCATTTTAGCATATGGGTCCCAGAGACTTTTTTGTAGGTCTTGGGCTCCCTCATACACCTAAAAATATTCGTCGTTCTTGCTTAAACGTACAACCGGGGCTGCTTCGTTAAAAATTCTAGGGGGCGCTATTGAGTCATTTTTGTAAAAATAGCACAATCAACAATAAAATATTGCTCATTTTACCAGGCCAGATGTGTGTGCCAAGTTTCATGAGTTTCTGTGCATGTTTAGACCCTCAAAACCGGCGTTGTTTTCTTGGCGAACAGTTCTTAGCCATGCCCACAGCAATTCACGAAAACTCACAAACTTCGTGTTGTGACATCATGAAGGCCGAAACCCTCATCTGAGCAAATCTGAGGTAGGTCCAGTTAACGTGTTTGGACAAAAACGTAGAAGAAATTTCGTAAGAAAAGAAAAATGCCACTAGGTGGCGCTATCAGTAAGATGAAATATAAGTTCGTAGATGTCTTTAGGGCTGGACTCTCATCAAATGTGTGAAATTTTGAGAAGATAGGATCATCTCGGTCAAGTTAATGCAGCTTTTATTGTCACGAAAAATCTTCAGACTTTGCGTCACCGTAGCGGCCACGCCCTTTGGCGAAAAGTTACAATATTCGGTGTGGGGCATGATCAACATCTTAAGGCTTTTCTGACCAATTTTCAACTGGATCCCTTCAACGAGCTCAGCACAGTAGCTAAAAACGTAAAGTATGACATTTATTGTTACCACTAGGTGGCGCTATATGTATAACTGAATTTTATCATATAGATGTTTTCAGGCCGTGACTATTACGTTGTCTGAGAAGTTTGAGATTTTTCGGAGCTTGAACATGGGAGTTATTAAGCATTTGCTCTTTCTGGACAAATGAAATTTTCAAGGCAATATTTGATGCCCCGCCCCCGTCATATAGTATTTCAAAAAGTCAAGGGTTTTTGCCCAGTTGTTGTCTCAGGTCTTGAGATGATAAATGCCAATTTTGAAGTCAACTGGATGAAAAATGTTTGCAAAGGGGGAAAAAGCATGACCACAGTGAATGTGCCAAAATAGGCCAAAATTGGTCATTAAAAAATTCATAGCTCATTTCCTGTACATTTTAGCTACATGGTCCCAATAGACTTTTTTGTGCGTCTCGGGGTGCTACACGTGCCTGCCAATTGTCGTTGCTCTAGCTCAAACGTGCCGGGCTTGGTTATTATTTTTCTACGCTAGGGGGCACTATAGAGTCGCGTTGTTATGACGCCTTCATAATATCAAATTTTTCGCCGGGCCCGAAGAGTGCGCAAAGTTCGGTGAGTTTTCGTGAATGTTTAGGTACCCAAAATCGCGATCGTTTGCGGAGAATAAAGAAGAATAATAATAATAATAATAATAATAATAATAATAATAATAATTTTTACAAAAACAATAGGGACCTCGCAGCGGTCGCTGCTCGGGCCCTAATAATAATAATTTTTACAAAAACAATAGGGACCTCGCAGCGGTCGCTGCTCGGGCCCTAATAATAATAATAATAATAATAATTTTTACAAAAACAATAGGGACCTCGCAGCGGTCGCTGCTCGGGCCCTAACTAGAGCTGCGAGCAGCTATATAGGGCCCTCGCAAACCGGGCCACGTTGGGGTATTTGCATGTCCGGGTACTGGCATGTTGGGGTACTGTTTCATAGGAAACCGTCTAAATTGTAAATGTTTTTGACATGCTTTGTGTTTGCAAAGTTTCATGGAAGGCCAAAAATGATGCACAATTAAAATAAAATCAAAATGAATTGGCACATGGCTATAGAATAATTTTTGGAAGTATTAGGCTATGTATGCCTCCCAATATTCACACATCTAGCTGAACCATATAATCGGATATACTTCATAAAAATATCTAGACGGCGCTATTGAGCCATTTATTACAAATTGCACAACAAATTATAAGATATTCATGTTCGTGAGAGATCTGATCTGTGTGCAAAATTTTGTGAGTTTTTGCCCATGTTTAGACTCTCAAAAAAAAAAATTCTTTGCAAACAATGCATCGCTACAGCAAAGGCGTGTGACAAAATAAAAAAATTCAATAACTTTTCATCAACTTTTTAAATATCTTAAGATGAAACATGCCAAAGAATGAAGACAATGTGATAAGTTTTGCAGAAAATATGACCCCTATAAAAGGCCCCAAAAAGTGGCTACAAATACCAAAGTAAATCAAAATGTCAGACTTCCTGTTTGGTTTAGCATATGGTTCCAAGAGACTTTTTTGTACATCGTGGGCTCTTATGTATGCCTCCAAATTATAATAGCTCTAGGTGAAACGTACAACCGTGAATGCTTCGTTAAAGAGGAGTTGTTGTTTTTTTAGCACAAAATGGGGGACTTCCTGTTGGGTTTAGTACATGGCACCAAGAGACTTTTTTTGTACATCGTGGGCTGTTACATATGTCTTCAAATTTTCGTAGCTCTAGCTGCTTCGTACAACTGGGAATTCTTCCTTAAGAAGAAATTTTTTCCTTTGCAAACAAGTGCATGCCACGGCAACAGCGTGCGACGAAATAAAAAGCTTTCAATAACTTTTCATCTTCAACATCTTAAGATGAATCACACCAAGTTTGAAGATGATGGGATAAACTCTGTAGGAGGAGTTCGTTAAAATAAGACCCCTATGAAATGGCCAAAAAAATGGCAACACGTTCCAAAGTAAATCAAAATGGTGGACTTTCTGTTAGGTTTAGCACATGGTTCAAAAAGAGTTTTTTGTACCTTGAGGGCTGTTACATATGTCTTCAAATTTTGGTAACTCTAGGTGAAACGTACAGCCGGGAATGCTTCTTTAATTAAGAATTTTGAAACGCAAAATTAGATGCCCCACCTCTGGTGGACTTCCTGTTGGGTTTAGCATATGGCACCAACAGACTTTTTTGTAGATCATAGTCTGTTACATATGTGTACCAATTTTCGTAGCTCTAGGTTAAACGTACAACCGGCAATACTACGTTAAGTAAGAATTTTGAAACTCTAAATTTGATGCCCCGCCGCCGTCATATAGTATGTCAAAAACTTTAGATTTTTTACCATGGTGTTGTCCCAGGTGTTGAGATGGTACATCCCAAGTTTGAACTCAATCGGGTTAACCGTGTAGGAGAAGTGGGCAAAAGTATGACCCCTGTAAATGTGCAAAAATGGGCCAAAATTGGACATTCAAATGATCATACCTCACTTCCTGTCTATTTTAGGGTACAACTATCAAAGAGGTTTTTGTTCATCTGGATGTGCTACAGGTGCCACACAATTTTCGTAGCCGTAGGACAATCGTAGCGGGACAGGGATCCGTTAAACCTATGTAGGTGGCGCTACAGAGCCATTTTTCTGTTATCATGTATGGCGACTTTAAAATATCAAATTTTTCGCCAGGCCTGATGTGCGTGTAAAGTTTGGTGAGTTTTCGTTCACGTTTAGTGTCGGATAAATTTTGTAGGAGGGGTTCGTTAAAATATGACCCCTGAAAAAGGCCACAAAAAATGGCAACAAATCCCATCATAAATCAAAATGGCAGACTTCCTGTTTGGTTTAGCACATGGTTCCAAGAGACATTTTTGTACATCATGGGCTCTTATGTATGCCTGCAAATTATCATAGCGCTAGGTGAAACGTACAACTGGGAATGCTTCGTTAAAGAGGAGTTTTTTTAGCTCAAAATGTGATGCGATGTGATGCGATGCGATGTGATGTGAGTCCCCTGGGGGACTTCCTGTTGGGTTTAGCACATGGCACCAAGAGACTTTTTTGTACATCCTGGGCTGTTACATATGTCTACAATTTTTCGTCGCTCGAGCTGCTGTACAACTGGAAATGCTTCATTAAGAAGGATTTTTTTCCTTTGCAAAAAGTGCATGCCACGACAACAGCGTGTGACGAAATAAAAAACTTTCAATAACTTTTCATTTTCAACATCTTAAGATGAATCACACCAAGTTTGAAGATGATCGGATAAACTCTGTAGGAGGAGTTTGTTAAAATATGACCCCTATGAAATGGCCCAAAAAAATGGCAACACATTCCAAAGTAGCCATTTTTTGGGGCCTTTTATAGGCCTCATATTTTCTACAAAACTTATCAGATTGTCTTCATTCTTTGGCATGTTTCTTCTGAAGATATTTAAGATGAAAAGTTATTGAAATTTTTTGTCACGCCTTTGCTCTAGCGATGCATTGTTTGCAAAGAAAAATGCTTTTTTTTTTGTCTAAACATGAGCGAAAACTCAAAACTTTGCACACAGATCAGACCTCTCAAGAACATGAATATTTTAGAGATTTGTTGTGCAATTTGTAATAAATGGCTCAATAGCGCCCTCTAGACATTTTTATGAAGTATTTCCGATTATTTGATTCAGCTAGATGTGTGAATATTTGGAGGCACACCTATCAGCCTAATACCTACAAAAATTATTCTATAGCCATGTGCCAAACCATTTTGATTTTATTTTGTTAATTGTGCATCATTTTTGGCCTTTCCATGAAACTTTGCAAGCACAAAGCATGGCAAATACATTTACAATTTAGACGGTTTCCTATGAAACAGTACCCCAACATGCCAGTACCCCGACGTGCAAGTACCCCAACGTGGCCCAGGTTGCGAGGGCCCTTTATAGCTGCTCGCAGCTCTAGTTATTATTATTATTATTATTTTTATTATTATTATTATTATTATTATTATTATTATTATATCACACGTAAAATTTGGCAGAATATTTTTTGTTTTGCTTCTTCAGAGTACTTTATAATTGCAGAACAGTTTTCAATTTGTGTCCATTATTGTTTGAAGGAACCCAAAAGGTCTTGTTTCTTTGTCTCCGTATCATCACTTTATTTTATTAATACGCGATTTAAAATGGGGAGCAGTGTGCGTACATGCTAACACGCAGTCAGTACTGCGTGCGTGGCAGCGAGTGGGAGCCGATCCGCTAATGTCATGCAAATTACAAGCTGTAGGCCCGCGTTGTGGGAACAAGGCCATTGATTGGAGCACCTTGCACTGTTGTTGAGCACCCCTCAATAGTGTCCTGTGGGGGAGCAAATATGCTTATTGTGAGTTCATTTTAATTTTTCAAGAGGCTGTTATGTGGCGTGAGGAAACAAGCCTTGGGGGAGTGAGAGAGAGAAGTGACACAGTAATCTAAGGTCAGTGTTGTTAATTAGTTTCTAGACGTGGTAAATAAAGAAAAAAAAGAAAGCGACACATAAGCAAATGATGTGAATGCTCACCTGGAACATATATGGACAGTCCACACTGAATGACATGAACCTAAACAGAAAAAAACAGAGTCAGCTTAATTTCACTGTGCAAAATAGCTCAACTGCATTCACGTCTTCCCTAGTTGGATAACACAATCTGACTCATACACAAAGTACACTGCTGCAGAAGAAATACCGATACTTAATGGGTAAAACTCAGCGACAAATTAGCTTCTTACAATACAACAAACTCGAAATGATGTGTTTTCTGTAATATTTGCAAAGGGGGATGCGGTGGCCATTCGTGAATTTCAGCAGATTCCCGAATGGCCTCAACATCGGCACACATTAGCGTCCTTGTCAATAATAGTTTTCAGCATATGCTGGCTGTTCCCATACAGAAAAGATATACATAAAACTTACAAGAAATCATTGTGCTGTGCTTATCAGTCTCATATATGATTTACTCCTGAAAGTGGTCACTTTCACATTCTTTTCCTACACACATATTTCTCAGGATTAAGTATGACGCAAATAAAAAATATGATATATATGTTTTCTATACATGATTCACATAAGCTTCATAGTTTTTAATTATATGTTATCCGCTTTAAAGACAGGGGCCTATTCACTAAAGGTTTGCGTCACCTTTGCACCGCGCTAACCGGCAAAAATGGAGCAATCTGGGAGCGCCTAATTCACTAAAGACGTGCAGATGGGGTAATCCGTCACTAAGTGCGCTGCCAAACAGATTGCATCACGGTGCGCCAGTGTTATTTGCGCGTATGTAAATTAGGAAATTTGCATACATTTGACGCAAAATATGCCCACCCCAATGCAAATGAGACTCATTGATATACAGCGTCTAATTCACTAACGCCAGCGCAAATAGCCACACCACGTTTGCGTGACGCAAATAACGTTTTTGGAAAACATGTATTACCCTGACGCAACCTCGATCCCAATCATGACAGTGTCACGCCGCCACCGGCGTGGCGGTTCATGCTTTTATTTTTGTGTCCCTGTTTCCTGTATTACTTTGAAATCCTAACTCTCGTCACTTGCCCTTCCTGCCGCTCCCTCATTACCGGTCCCCGCCCATGATTATCACCACCTGCCACCAATCAAGCCAGTCAATAAAAGCCACCTGCATTCTCCCCTCCATTGCCGAAGTGTCACAGTCAGTGCATGGAAGCGTCCCACAGTCCTCATGTCCTCGTTCATGTTGCCTTGTATTTTTGCCTTGTTTTTGAGCCTTTTCCTCCCCAGTGGAGCGCCTTTCGTTACCCCTTTTGCCTTGTGCCCTTTTTCCTCCCCAGCGGAGCGCCTTTAGTTGTCCCCAGTACCTTTTGCCTGTTTTTTCCTCCCTAGTGGAGCGCTTTTTGTTCTCCACTTTTTTGCTTCCCCGTTCTCCTCTCAGTTTGAGAGGAGACAGCTGTTGGCCGGAAATAAACCTGTTGCCTTGGTGGCCTACCTTACTCCTGCGTCTGAGTCCTACCTTACCTCGTCGTGTCAGACAGCAGTGCATGCCATTTGCTGCACAACATCCACGGCAGATCACACAGAGAGGAGAGAGAGAGAGAGAGAGAGAGAGAGAGAGAGAGAGAGAGAGAAATGGCTCAAGACTCACCTTTTTAGTTTGGCATTTGAATTATCTTCCTTTTTTTTAACCCCTTGTATTTCTTTATTTTTAATCATATTGTCTTTTAGCTTTGTTTTTGCTTTTTATTCTGTTTTCTTCTTGTGTGTAGCTGTTTTCTTTTAACATTTAACTGTTTTTATTTGTTTCTTACTAAGTTTTTAGCTCCAGTGTTTCCTCATGGGGTAGTGTCCGCACTGGGAGGGATGGTCGGTCTTCCCCTGTGGGCGGGCAGGACGACGTCCTGGGGGATCCTTGACCACGGGGTACTGTGGCGCACCTCACTGTGGACGGGCCTTGGTCAATCTGGGCTGGGGTCTCTGGGATGATATTACTCCCTGTGGTAGTACCTCACAGGGTTTTTCTGTGCCTGGACATGTTGTGGTTTGTGTGCGTGTGTTTGTGGGTATGATCATGGGGATGTTGGGGGGAGGGGTGGGTTATCTTTTTATTGTACTATGGATGTTTTAATTGTTCAGCACTTCGAGTTGCATTTTAATGTATGAAAGGTGCTATGTAAAGAAAATTTGATTTGATTTGATTTGATTAAGGTATCGGCCACCATTTTGAGTGCTGATACCTTTGAAATAAGGCCTGGTATTGGCATCCCTATTTTCAATTAATGCATCAAGCGAGGGTTGGGATAGACTCCTTAATTACTGCTGAAACATTCTGGACAATTCTGATACGATCTTGTGTGGGATTTGATCAAACTTGGTAAGATTTGAAGGTGGAACAATTACCACATTATAGTCTAATAAACAATAGAATATGTTTTGGTTTTGTTTATTTAAAATAACCACTGACGGAACCCACAGACTGACTCATTGAATAAATCGTTTGTTGTTTTACTCAAATGTCATTGTTTAAATTTATCAACACAATACGGATAAATGTGTGCTTTGTGGGAATAATCTAGGGAAGGCATTTTTTTTTTCTCCAGCATTGTCTGTTATACAAAAAGCCTGACATGTTCAGATGAGTCTGCTGCGATAGAACTCAATCAGATTGTACAGCGAAAAAGTGCTGCGAGCTGCAAGATGCCGTCCTGTTATAGGCTTCATAATCCAAGCTGATCCTAATAAAGACGGACAGCGTGCTAAAACATTTAACACGATGAAAAGATAGATTTTTCAGGAGCAAATGAAGTACAAAGCAGTGCAGCGCTCCCAGCGCCCTCCTTTCAACAGCGTAGCCTCAGCTCTGCTGGTATTAATCACCTTCAGTCCCAGCTTCGGCCTCATGGATCTTTCCTCAGTCACTGTATTCAACGACCTTTTCCTCCTCTTGGACACGTCCACCCAGAACCCAGGAGGCTTTTTGATATGTGGGAACATTTTCTCTGACCAGACATCTCGCACCCTTAATAACACCTTAGACGAGAGGATGGGCTGGAGAGGAGAGAGGGGAGGTTAGAGAGAGCAAGAAGAAAAAAAAAAAGTAATGTAGAAAGAAATGTGAAGAAATTGTTCTGCAAGATCATAAGATATAATGTGGACGAAGCATTGGATTATCTCATGTCTTATAGAAATATATCATATTTCCCTCCAAACATCTTTTTTTCTGGCATTTCACAAATGGGTATAAGGAAGCGGATAGGGCTTGCGCCACTGAGGGAGAAAGTACTGTATAGCATTAGATCTTTTTAAATACACATTAGAGTGAGAGACGGTGAGAAGAATTTGATTAGATTCAGAGGGAGGTTTTCAAATTACACTTGAATTTCATTGTGAGTAAAAGAGCTTCAGACAGATAAGAGCGCTGGGGGTGAAGGAGGGAGATTTGGAGCATTAAGGCTAAATTAGCAGGAGTGGGCCTGAGAGAAATTAGATTTGATTCAGAGGCTGAGCGGGGGGGAAAAGAGCATTATCCTTCAGATCTGTGGGAAGTCGGATGAGGAAAAAGTCAAAGTGGGTGAGAGGAGAAATGGGATGGAATTTTGTCAGCGGAAAAAGAACAAAGCCGTGCAGAGGAACCGGGACTCAGGAGGGACACAAATGACACTGTTTTGAGTTACGAACTCGCAATTCGTAATCCTCTTAAAATAATTGCAGAAGTCATTTTTTTTTCTAAAAATATTTTTTTTGCCTTAATCATCTCCTCATTACGGAGCCCCTAAAGTGACATGGGAGAAAAAAAAAAAAATTAAATGTTTCTCGTCCGGACGAGAATGTTTCTTGTCCGGACGAGAAAGTTTCTCGTCCGGACGAGAAACATTTAATTTTTTTTTTTTCTCCCATGTCACTTTAGGGGCTCCGAACCTCATGATGCAAATGGTTCAAATTTTTTTTTCTGTTTCTTGAAGAAGCTGATAAAATGACTTAACTTAACTCAACTTTATTTATAAAGCGCTTTAAGAACAGGCATTGCTGTATACAAAGTGCTGTACATAAACATAAACATCAGTTTTGCAGAAGACAAGAACAAAGCAAACATTTTGAAGTGCGAATACAGTTTTTTTTAATAAGTAAATACATTTTACATAAGTAAATAAATAAGTAGTGAATAAAGAGATAAATAAATACATAAATAAGTAGACTAAACATCAAACTCATACACACCACAAAACACCAAGAACAAGTCTCATGGTGCGCCAAAAGCCAAAGAATACAGATGTGTTTTAAGACGTTTTAAAAGAGGATAACGAGGGGGACTGCCTAATATTTAGCGGAAGTTCGTTCCAAAAGGAGGGACCGGCAACAGCAAAGGCTCGAT